>NC_133106.1:9946797-10246797 GCF_022965805.1 Primulina eburnea | reverse complement strand
ACATCTCATGTCAAATCTCCTTTCGGCTCTCTCGGTCTGATCCATTCTGTTTATAATCATTCCAGAGTAATCTCATATTACAGTAATAAAATCTCGGGCCTTACAATTTCTTTGTGCTTCTTTGATTCTCATAATCAAATCTGGCTCAACTTGAATCGTAGCAAGTCTCAATGGTCTACTATCTGTGTCAAATGCTAAATCAGACAAACAACAATCTTCAACTAAATTCGAAACACCTATCGTCGATAAGGACAGAGCACATACCTTTCGACTCAAGGCGTCCGCTGCTGCATTAGACTTTCCTGGATAGTACTTGATCTCGCAATCGAAATCCTTCAACAAATCGAGCCATCTACGCTGTCTCGTGTTCAACTCTGACTGAGAAAATAGATACTTCAGTCTTTTGTGATCAGAGTAGATTTCAAACTTTTCACCATAGAGATAGTTTCGCCAAATCTTCAGTGCAAATACGATAGCCGCCAATTCAAGATCATGAATTGGGTAACGAATCTCTTGTAGCTTCAACTGTCTCGAGGCATATACGATCACATGTCCTCCCTGCATAAAAACACATCCTAACTCTTTGTGAGATGCATAACAATATACAACAAAATCACTAGTACCTGAAGGTATCGTCAATACTGGAGCACTGGTCAGTCGTTTATTCAACTCCACAAAGCTAGACTCACAAGCTTCAGACCACACGAATGGCGCATTCTTCTGTGTCAACTGGGTAATCGGCTTCGCTATACTGGAGAAATCTTTAATAAATCGTCGGTAATACCCTGCTAAACCCATGAAACTGCGTATCTCTGGCATAGAAGTCGGTCTCGGTCAACTGATCACAGCTTCAACTTTACTCGGATCCACAGAAATACCGTCTCCAGATATAATATGACCCAAGAAGACAACATGTCTCAGCCAAAACTCACACTTCGACAGTTTAGCATATAGTCTCTCATTTCTCAGTGTCTGAAACACAATTCTTAAATGTTCGGCATGATCAGTCTCATTTCTCGAGTAAACCAAAATATCATCAATAAATACAATAACAAACTCATCCAGATACTTCTGAAAAATGCGGTTCATCAGGCTCATAAACACCGATGGTGCATTCGTTAAACCAAAAGGCATGACAATAAATTCATAATGTCCATACCTGGTTCGGAACGCTGTCTTCGGTATATCAACATCCGGATCTCAAATCAATCTTTGAATAAACTGACGAACCCTGCAACTGATCAAATAAATCGTCGATACGAGGCAAGGGATACTTGTTCTTTACTGTTGCCTTGTTCAGTTGCCGGTAATCAATACATAATCTCATCGAACCGTCTTTATTTCGCACAAATAATACTGGAGCGCCCCAAAGAGATACACTCGGTCTGATGTAACCCTTGGCTAACAGATCTTCGAGCTGTTCTTTCAATTTTTTCAATTCAACAGGTTTCATTCTATAGGGAGCTCGAGATATAGGAACAATACCTGGAATGAGATCGATACTAAAATCTACCTCTCGAGCTAGAGGTAACCCTGGAATCTCATCGGGGAATACATCGGCAAACTCACGTACCACTGGCAGATCTGCCAATGCTGGGCTCGATTTCAGTAGATCTACTGAATATACAAGGAATACATCTGCTCCTCTCTGCAACAATCTACTCATAGTCAAAGCAGATACTCAGGGAATCCGAGATCTGGAACCCTTACCGTAGAATTTTCACTCGTCAGCCATCTCTGGTCTGAACCTGACAATCTTTTGGAAACAATCTACAGTGGCTCTGTACTTGGTTAACATATCAATACCGACAATACAGTCAAAATCAGCTAACCCAAGCACAATACAATCTAAATCAATCTCGTGACCCTCAAACTGTAGTATACAATTTCTAACTGAAGTCACAGATATAAGACCACTTCCCAACGGAGAAGAAATAGACACTACAGCAAATAATGACTCAACAGGAAATGAATGCAACAATGCAAAGAGCTCAGAAATGAATGTATGAGATGCACCCGTATCTATCAATACATAGGCAGGATAACCGCAAAGAAAACAGTTACCTGCAATCACATCATCTGGTGCATCTTGAGCATGCTCTTCGGTCAGTGCAAATACTCGAGCCTGCTGTCTGGGAGGTTGGCTCACAGTCTGGCTAACTCTGGCTCGGGACCGGGTTTGTGTAGGAGTGGGCTGAAAGGAATGAACAGATGAAGCTTGCCTCTCAGGCTGAGTTACTGAACCAGATGCTCCTACACTTTGAGTCTGCTGCACACCTCTCTGGGGACAAACCCTGACGAAGTGTCCCTACTGTCGGCAGATGTTACAGCGACCCATCACACCCTAACACTGCTCGGTGGCATGTCGGCCTCCACAAGAACTGCAATATACACATGTATACTCTGTACTCTGGCCAGGACCTCTCTGTCGGGACCCACTGGAGCTCGACGAACTGCTCCTTGATCTCTTGAACAGTTTGCCCTTTGCTTTCAACTGGTCTTTCTTCCCGCTGGTACTACCACCACTCTCTAATCTGAGAGGTGGTTGAAAAGAGGGTTGTGGCGACCTCGGAGTCGGAGCAACATAAGAAGTGCTTCGTTGCCTAAGCAATCCAGCTTCTGCCCCCTTGGCACGGTTCAAGGCCTCTGAAAAGCTGTTTGGTCGACCGGCATTCACCAAGGTAAAGATCACATATTTAGGCCATTGATAAACTGATCTGCCACGGCCTCGTAACTCTCGGCAACGTGAGGAGCAAATCGGAGCAATGTCGAGAACTTAGCAACATATTCTTCGATATTCAATTGTCCCTGTCTCAAATTAGCAAATTCAGCACCTTCGTCTTTTCGGTAGGACACAAGAAAGAATCGCTAATAGAACTCTGCTTTGAAGACTTTCCATGTGATCTCTGTGCCACGATGCTCCAATGCTCTCTTCGTGGTCAGCCACCAGTTCTTTGCCACTTCTTGCAGTTGATGTCCAACTAATTTCACTCGCCGTTCATCAGTGTACTCAAGGGAGTCAAATAGCATCCCAATATCATCAAGCCAGCTTTCACACTCAACTGCACTTTCGGTGCCCCTCAGTGTCGGTGGTCGAAACGACTGAAACCTTTTCAACAAAGTCTCCATCGGAGTAGCGGTAACATCCATCGGATCATTGGATGTACTACCCTGTTCTGGTGCTTGACCTGCTGCTGGTTGCGGTACTCGTCGAGGAGGCATATCTGATTATCAAACGGATTAGTACACGATCTATATAATCTATCTCAGCCCTCCTCTGATCATATACCTCTGATCCAGAATCGGTTCTGATTCAGTCTTTCCAAATACATGCTGTAATCAACTCAGATAACAAAGCAACATGTAATAGGGAAAGCAATAAATCATGCTAGCACACAAAAGCAAAGAAGACAACTCGCTCTACCCCGCTCATTCTATTTTATCTCAGTCTAAAGGATCTATCGCTCTGATACCACCTGTTGTGGGGACCCGGGCTCTAACTCAATTCTTTTTGGGATTAATTGGATCTTTGTTCGAAAATGTGGGTCATAAAAAAAATTTCTTTTAACAATATTATGAACAAATGTATATAAACATGCACAAGGTCTTCATCCATTTTATTTCAACAACATAAAACCATGTCTTGTTTCATTTCAAATGTATACAAACTAGTGCTCAATACCAACTACAAACCACATGTAGTACATGTCTAGTAAGAAACCACTAGTAATCTTTTTCTGCGCCCGTAATCTCCACGCTATCTCGATCTCTCATCTCCGTCAAGTTCTTCTGGACCCTGATCCTGTCCCCCCTGTCGTTATGCATACATACAGACACAACAACAGCCGGAAACTCCGGTAAGAACAAATCCCAGTATAAAACATGTATACATGCATGTCATGCAATTTCATAATAAATCATAACACATGTTACGGTAATTATGACACATTAGTGAAAACAGATAAAACAATTCAACTCTTAATCTTTAACTCGACTCATATCTAAATCTAGGGATCCCGGTGTGAATAAGACGTCACAATCTGCCACCTACCCTCCCAATCGGGGTGACGGTACGTCTTATTCCTAGACTTCGGTCCTGTCTGTATCGAATGTCTACAATCGGATTCAGTCTGCTCCTATGCGTCGATACCACCGAACATCTAGAAATTTGGCAAATCTGCCACTGACTCTCCTATCTGAATGCTTGAATATACATCTATAAACAAAGCATAAGCATAACAAGATATAAACAACAATCTAGTATGTGATTTTGGGAAAATCAAATCAATTCTAATTCGAGTTGTATCTTCCCGTATTCACATGAATTATACCTTTCGTTATACACTCTTTGTCGTAGTCGAAGTCTCGATGTCGAATCTGTCAATGTCAAATCTGAAATAACAATGTTGAGATGCATTCTATCAATCTCTATTCAAGTCAACACATATACAAATCAATAATCAATCTCGATAGAATTTGACGGCATAACGGCGAAATCTTGCGATACCGATAACTCAAACACAACATAATCAATATCAACAACTCATAAGCCTCATCCAAACACAATAAAATTCTGAAATATGTCTATCCTCATTTCGATACATACTGAAACTACTAGCAATAGCATACGGTGTCCGTTCATCGATCCGGTTGCAAATATACTATGTCCAATATGTCAAGAACACATAATTACAAGCATATCAGAATTTCCCCAACATGTAAACTTCGAAACATGCTGAAAGTAATAAAATGTATACCCTTTTGAAGTCCTTGATGAGAGAAGCAAGAATCTAGCCTCGAATTGAAAATCGGATGAATATATCTTGCACAAATCAATTTCTAAAAGAAATGTAGCATGAATGAATTCTTGAGGGTCTCTCTCGGTTCTTGCTTGGAAGATGCTGAAGAATGACAGCAATACAAAGTTTATATATCACATGCCATGTGTCAACATAATACTTCAAGGTGGATTTCTCGCACAGAGCACCGCGGGTGCGCTCTTTCCGGACCGCGGGTGCGCTAAGCTCACGATATTCCATCCAGATTTCAAAAAGAGACGACCGCGGGTGCGGTGACCTTACTGTACCAATATCATACCCTACTGCCTCCCCACCGCAGGTGCGGTAGAACCAAAAGCGCGGGTGCGGTTGCTCTTTTCCTCAACTCTAACTTTCTGCCTAACAACCGCGGGTGCGGTCAGTATCAAGGCGCTGGGACGGTCTTCCTCAATGCAATACTTTATCATTTTGTTTTTACCAACCTACAATTCTCGGGCATTACAGAATGTGAAAATGGACATTATATCAATGGCGTTGTATGTCAATGGTTACGTAGCTGTACAACAAGGAACTGTGGAATACAGCAAGCCTGCTGTTAAGATGATGACGGTACCACGTTCCATAACTTATTCTGATTTGATGAGGAGATTGTATAAAAATTTAAATATTAACAGCAAAGAATTCATGCTGAAGGTGTCTACTAAATATGTCAACATGGAGATGACACATAGACTAGAGTTTCAACTTTGTCTCGAAGATGACGATAATTTACATTTTATGACATCTCAGATTGATCTACAGTGTTTACATTTGTTTATTGAGTCTGAGCCAATACCAAATAATGTTTGTTCCAATAATCTAGAAGCCTACATCCCATGTATTACGCAAGGATTGAGTACAATGGGTTTCGATGATGGAGGAGGAACTTCAAATGTTGTTAGGGTGAAGAAGAACAACCAAATAATTGGGATCGATATGTGAATAGTCATGTAGTTGAACAAACCATTCCATGGCCAGATGATGGGCATAGATGTGAGTCTAGTGCATATACACCATATGACAAACAAATGAGGTGCGATTTCTTTATGGATAGTTACCATGATGAGGACAGTGATGAAGATTCACCTTCCAACGATTCTGAAGATGGTAATGGTGATGAATATGATGACAATAATACATGTGAACATGATTTCAATAACCGACGAGTTCCAAATGAGGGTACATCATCTCAAGCACGGAGGCAAGGTACGGTGCTTGCCAATATTCAAACGGATGGGCTGATAAAGATCCACCATTTTTCAGCCAAATGTATGATGAACAAATTCCAGATTCTGCAGATCTCCCATATGCAAGTCGCACCACCTATTGCAACCCTGAAAGAGACTAGTTGTGCATTAACATGGTATTTAAAGGACAAAAAAGAACTTATTGCAAGTGTTAAAGACTACTCTGTTAAGGTTACAAGACGAGAGTACCGTGTTGTCCAAAGCTCGCCAACGTTTTTGAAATTTTGTTGCAAAAATAAGTCTTCAACTATGCAATGTCAATGGGGTCTTCGAGCATCACTCAAGGTGAAATCGGGCTATTGGAAAATCACTAAGTATGGTGGGTCACACACATGTATCTCTAGTCATGTTGGCATTGACCATCATAATATGGACATGAACATGGTGGCAAATACTCTTGTGGGTATCGTTCGTTGTGACCCTTTATATGAAATCAAATATGTAATGCAACTAATTAAGGACAAATTTGGGTACAATATTTCATATCACAAGGCATGGAATAGCTTGAGGCGAGCTGTTGAGAATGTTTATGGAACATGGGAAACTTCTGTTCGACACCGAGATATATGGGCGCCCTCGTGAAGCACAATCCAGGCTCTATTGTTGAGTGGAACCATATTGATACATATAACCTAACAATGAAGATTTTGATCTATGTGTTTTGGGCATTCCGACCGTGCATAGATGGGTTTGAACATTTTCGTAGGCTTATTAGCATCGATGGAACCCATTTATATACCAAGTACAAGCACAAAATGTTGATAGCAGTTGGATTGGATGCAAACAATCAGGTGTTGCCATTGGCTTTTGCGATTGTTGATGAAGAGACATACGACTCATGGAAATATGTTCCTTGATAATGTAAGCAAACATGTCATTCGTGGGGCTAGAGGTATATGTGTTATCTCTGATAGGAATCGGGCTATCGTAAGTGCTGTGGATGATATACCAGCTTTCAAACCGCCTCATGGTGTACACCGTTTTTGTTTGAGACATGTGTGCTCAAATTTCAACAATCAGTTTAAGAATGTTCATTTGAAAGATCTGTGTTGGCGAGCGGGAACTCAACATCAGATGCGTAAGTTTCATGCCACAATGGATGCAATTACAAACTACGATTACGAGAATATGAAATCAACATGCATAGATGATATATTAATACTAGTAGTAATAGAAATGGCAAGTGCCGCAACCGCGTGGTATACGCACTCGTACACTTCTTCGCAAGTTAAAATATTCTGTTTCCATCTCTGTATTATGATGTATCTCTGTATTACGATCTCTGTTTAAATTGTCTGGAGCAAAACCAGATGAAGTGGCGGAAAATCCATGGAAAGGAATCGGTGAACTCAAATAGTTCGGACGCATTTCATGATAAAATGAACGTACTTCATTATCAAACTGTCGATGGTCAGAATTTAGAAGCTCAGTGAGAGATACACTACTAGCAACATCTGGAGTGTGAAAACCATATTGCATCAATGGTCGATAGTCAACATTATACACTGCTGACGGCTGATGTAACGGTCAAGACATTTCATGAACACGTGACGGCCCATGCATGTAATGACCATATGATGTGCCAGGGACGTCAAATCCATGTGGTGTACGATGTTGATGTGAATCAAATGAGCTAGTAGAACCCGATTCACGTCGTCGTCGACGGCTACATTCCTCACGATTTTGAAACGAGTTTCTACGTGGTATATCATGTTGCACTTCTTTTTCATTAGATACCCTATTCAGTGCATCACGAAGATGTCGTCTAATTCTCCAATCATCTTGAATGGCTTCTTCAAGTGCCTCTCTCGATTGTTCATGCACGTTAAGCCCTCCAAATCGATTTATGTGTGTGGTTGCTTCCTCGTCCTATGTAACACAAATCAAATCAATTTAGAAAATGCTAGAAAATAAAGAAAATTAGTTTACATGGCTAAATTTTCATCAACACTAACCACATGGCTCTGAAACATGCTTGTCCACTGGAGTAACCAACTCCTTCGCTTTTCGGAGAAATGAACCGTATAGTGATATTGTTGTACCATTTCTTATATTGATAGTCCACCAGTCCAGAGACGAGCATATCATCTGCGATATGTTTTTCCTTATTTTTCCAAATCTCAATTGGACCACTATGAAATTCTTTCCAATCAAAATTACGGTGTCCTGTTGGGGATAGATTGTGTAGATCATCCCCATCAGTTGCAGGTTCGGGAATTCGTTGTCGCATTCCAAATTGACGCAACACCCGATTTGGACGATACATTTCTACAATATCAAAACAAATGAGAGGACATACACATCGCCATATTTCCCCTTGATGTCCTTTAATGAATGCTTGCACATCAAGAGCTTCGAAATCATAAACAGTCCAATTAAACTGAAATTAATAAAGAAAAATAAAAAATCAATACGAGTGTTATACTTTTGTCAGTATTAATATGGATGAATATTGATTTTCAGACACCTGGCCATCCTTCATAAGATCAAGTATCTCGCGTATAATCCGTACTGAGTGGGTAGATGTATGAGTATGACTGAAATGACGAGCCCACCTAAATAAACAAATACAATTAATTTTAAATATTTTCATAACTCAAATGTTAAATTGATTTGCAAAAGTTTACATTGCGCCATAAGGAGCGATTGGAAGAATTGTATCATAATTGTTATCATTTACATCGGGGGGCGCAGGAACAATATGACAAAAACCATGTACATCAGGACTAAGAGATGTCATCCTGCTCCAAGCCCAAACCTGCATTAAACAAAATATCATCATTAACAAAATTATATTTTGAGTTTAAAAAAAAATGTCACATTATTGTAGACAAAATAATAAAGCTACCTGTAATATCAACAAAGGCCCGCATATTATTTTCCTCCCTATAATTGATGATTTACATAACTCTCGATAAAGGAATTATAATACAGCGCTTCCCCAACTATACCTACTCACCCGAGGAATATTATGAAGTAGCTGTAAATACATAAGACTCACACCACCACCACGGGAGTAAGGAAACATGCATCCTCCAATTACCATCAAGGCTATACATCGAGTGTATTGCACCACCTCCAAGTCTGAACTGTCGTTTTCGATATGGTTTTCTCTACATTGTGCGTCTAGAACAACCATCGACAAGCGTCCCCCACTCACTAAAGATGCAGTGGGTGCGAAACCTAATAACTCGACACATTTTTGTTGCCATTCTTCATCTGTGCGGCTCATGTCGGTTCCCGTTACAGGTTGACCCTTAATATTCAAACCCCATATTATTTCAACATCTTGGAGTGTGACAGTGGCCTCACCAACACGCAAGTGGAATGTATGAGTCTCACGTCTCCACCTCTCGACTAAAGCTGTAATAAGATGATTGTCAATAGGTCGAAAACCACATCGTAGAATACCATATAATCACATCTCATTCAAAAGGGTTAAAACACGATTATGAATTAAGCCAGAACTATAAAGTTTCGAAATTCGGTTATCCGATCGTCTGACTTCTAAAATGGTATCGATATTATCCCTTGATATTGTTCTTGAGATATGAGTCTCCTGCAAGTGAAGGACACTAGGGTCGATCGGTTTGATAGATGCCCCCATCTTGTAAGACAAAACAAGAATAATTTGTTATTAATTAGAAATAAAAATACAAAATCAAAATTACATTTTTAAAATTACAATAATTTTTTGAGTCCACAAAACTAAAATTTTTTTTTTGTTTTATTTTAAAAATAAGTAGAATAATTATATACTGATAAAAAAAAAATAAGAAAAGAAACAAATTTATATTATAATCTTATATCAGTTCAAACTTGCTACAACATTTTTTAGTTTATAATATTTTTTAACATTTTTTATCCCTAAAATTTAATTAACATCACAAAATTATTTTTCATTTGATCCAATTTTCATTCTATTTAAAAGTGAAGGATTAAAAAAAGTTTTTAAAAATTCTCGGATTGTATCTAAATTATATTTAATGTCCTAATTTCTCTAAATTACGTAATACTCAACAATTAACTTTTGATTTGATAAAACAATAGAAATTATTTATTTTTTCAAAACACTCATTTTTCGTCTTAATAATTATATTAAAATTACGACTGATAAAACTCTTCACGATAAGAATATAAAGCCATCCGTATCCGTTTTAACATTAAAATTTGTCAATTCTTTAAAAACATTATCATCTTAAATTATATGATGTAAAAATATGAATGAAATATATAACACAAAATATAACAGTTGTAAATTTAATTAATAATATTGAAAATTGTAATTTAATAAAAATCACTGACTTTATGATAGATGAAGAACTCCAAGCTACTGATTTTTCAACACCTGCAAAATAAAAAAATTTATATAAAAATTAAACTTCGTGTTAGATCATCATAAATATAATGTCATATATGAGACAACAAATTAATTTTGATAAAGAAAACAATATCTTGGAAGAAGAAAAAAAAAGAAAGAAGCAGAGAGGGAAGCAAAGAAATACAGAAAGAAAATGGTTATCTGAAAATGAAGAAGAAGGAATGGCAAAACAATGCATATCGTGTTCTATTATTGATTGTGTTCTATTATTGATTGAAGAAGTACACGACAGTAATAAAAAAAATAGATAAACAAAGAAAAATAAGAAAGGGGTGGGGTTTCAAAGCCCACCTCCTCGAGAATGCAAAAAGAAGTCAGGATTCATTTATAAAGTGGGGTTTGAAACCCCACTTTATTATATTTTTACAAAATTTTTAAATATGCTATATTTTTTAAAAAAAAAATTAAAATTTGTAATATTTATTTAAAAAACTCCTCTACTACTTGAGTACGTATTTTGAAGCGTGATATTATCAAAAAGAAAAATATCATTAAGGAATAAATTTTGTCTTGTATGTCAATACATGCTTTCCTCTCAGATATAATTATTCGTGTTTTGTTATATCAGCAGTATCAAGATTAATATTACTCATGTATGGATATATAAATGTTTAGATACACAATTCAAGTAGTACCATAAAAATAGCTTCTGATCAGGCGGCAACACAATCTGGTTATATTCTAGTGCTTACGCGTATCCCTGGGGCTAGGGGATATATGCTTGATACTTCCAACTTTCGTGCTTCATGCAGTGTGCATATATTGTATTTGTTGACACAACTTCGTAAATCTTGTTTCGTTGAGCACCACTCTTTAAAATTGTTTTTTTACCAGAAATATAATATTACTTGTGCAACAGTACTTCGTTATTTTTCAATATTTGACCTGTTTTTTAATCATATCAAATCAACAAAATCATAAATTGATATATATGTTGGATAAATGAAAATAAAAGAAGAGGAAAAGTGAGGAGTTGTAAAGGGAAGTGGGATGTCTCAATGTGGCTTGTCCCACATTGAGAAAATCACCAAATGAAGTTTCCCTAATAAGCCCCAAGTTGAGACAAGGGTTTGGGCCCCAAGGGGTACCAGAAGTTTTTAGAAGGGGGAAGACGCTAATAAGGTGTGTCTTGGTGAACACACACGCGCGTGCGCTCGTCTCGTCTTGGGTCGGTGCGGTCTTTGACAAGTATTAATCTTTTTGGACCAAATTTATTTGGAAAATAAATTTTATCAGTCACAAGAACCGCACTATGATGCACATGGACAGAGCAAGGCGCACTCGCCTGAGCAATACAGGGCGCGCGGCGCGCACGCGCCCGCGCCCTACTGTGCGCGGTGCGCAAACACAGTGAAAGGCGCGCGGCCGTGCTGCTTCTCGCGCGGAGCGCGCACGCCTTACTGTGCGCGCAGCTTGAAAATATAGTATGCTGCGCGCGGCCGCGCGTATTGTCGCTCGCCCGCGCGCGCTGCGCAGTTTCTGAGAATCATGCGCGTCCCTTGGTGTCAAAGCACCTGTTCGTGGCTTCCTTTGAATCAAACATTGTGTTGTTTGGCTAGAATGGTGGCTCCTCGATGCACCCAGTCTGGAGAGACATGTCTCCTCAACACATCCAATGATTACCTATAAATGATCCATCCCACCATTGTCCAAAGGCTGCTGATTTTTTTTCTTGCACTCACCTCTCCTTCACATATTGCTGCATCCTTGATTTTCGAAATTCTTGAAAGCTTTTGCATACAATTGTTCGTTGATTTCGAGGTTTGAAGTGCTGCAAATTCTCGACGTGAAGTCGTTGTATCTTGGGGACGATTGCCTTCGACGTATAGTACTATATACGGGTAATTTCGTCTTGCGGAGAAAGGATCCTCCTTGCCTCGACTTGATCTTTGTTGCTGCGGTTTCGTGATCCAAGTTACTCTGTTTACATCGTGTCAAGACATTCAAACATATCCGGGTAATATCTACAACTAACAATATATGCCTGTGATAAAATAATCAAAAAGTCCGCCATTGACTAATTTGTAGTAAACAACAGACTAAAAAGGTGGACACAGTAGTTTTCCCATTACAAAATTAATTTAATTCGGTGTGTCATTAAATATTATATATACAAGTAATTCTGAGGACCATACATCACACTCATTTCCCCCTGTTCTCCCTATCTCACTTACATATTTTGCTGCTCTCATCGAAATATTATTGTTAAGGCAAAAGGGCAGAAAAATAATGGTACTGTTTTATTTAAATGAATTATTTTTTTCGCAAACATGGCGGCATGCTGCCTGCTTTCTTCGTTTTGGGTAAATTTTTATACAAATTTTGATTCATTTTCTTGCATGATGTTATAAGTTAAAACACCAGTTGTTATTATTATTTTTTATTTATATATATATATATATATATATATATATATATATATATATATATATATATATATGTGTGTGTGTGTGTGTGTGTGTAAGCTGAGAGTTCTTCGTCTGTAAAGGTTTCCTTCTTAAAACATATTTTTCAAGGACAAAAGTGATTCCAAATATATAGTCTCTGGATGTTTGTCTGACTGGTTTTTGGATTTTTCAAAATTCTGCCAACAAAAAATAAAAAAACACATAAAAATTTTCCTTTTTTGCCTTCTATTTTCATAATGCAATGATTAAAAATTTACTTTTTTAAGTAAGGCTTTTGTCTTTTACTTTTTGTAAAACTCCCCCAAATTAGTTAACAAAATTCAGCCAAACATGGGAAGAAGAGGAGGGGGAAATTATTTACACAATGAGCAATAAATTATATTATCTTTTTCTTTGTTTCCTTTTCTTTTTTAAAAAATATATTTGAATTTATTTCCAAAAAATCCTAAAGCCAAATTTTGTGTGTGTTTCCCCTAATCATGGTACAAAATGTTTGGAGTAACAGTTGCCGAGGTTTTAGAGAATTTGGCATTTTTAGCAAATGCAAGCAACTTGGTGCTGTACCTATCCACATACATGCATTTTGCACCGTCGGAATCGGCCAACTCCGTCACCAATTTTATGGGCACGGCCTTTCTTTTGGCCCTCCTCGGCGGCTTCCTTTCCGATGCCTTCTTCACCACTTACCACGTCTACTTGACAAGTGCAGTCGTCGAATTTCTGGTACTTAATTAATTAGTCTCGATTAAATATCATTAAATTTATTATTATTTTTTTTCAAATTCATGAATTTTGATTATGACTCTAATAATAAATAAATAAATAAATATCAGAAACAAATAGCATTAATTTAATAGCCAAAATATATCAAACGCAGTGTTGTATCCCAAAAAATAGGAAACTTGTGATGACTTGTGTATCAGAAACAATACCATTAATTTAATAGCCAAAATATATCAAACGCAGTCTGTAAAAATAGGAAACTTGGTGATGAATTGTGACACCTGTTGTTGATCTTAATTTCTTCTCGGTCCTGGTTCTGTGACATGCGCGCTACAGTGCGTTTCTGGCGCGCTGTTAACAAATAAATTTGGTCCAAAAAAATCCTCGCATCGGCCGTGTTTCACCGAGACCTATCCCATAGGCTTCTTCTCCCTCTTAAAACCTTCTTGTGTCTTTTGGGGCCTACATTCTTAGGTCAAACTTGGAGCTTATAAGGGAGATCAAACTTGACTAATTTTCCAATATGGGACAACTCTGACTCTTTTTTTTTTCATTCACCTCTCTTCATTTTTCGAATAACACCTCTAGGCAACTTGCTGCTGGGTGAGAAAAAACACCAAAATTTTCGGTATACCGTGGTTATCGTACCGAAAAGTTATTGAATTTATTGAAAATTTTAGTTTGGTATTGTATAATGATACCAAAAATTTTGATATATACCAAAATACCGAAACAATGTATATAAATTAAAAACATATAATATTTTTAAATAATAAATTTATAAATTAAAAAAATATAACGCTTTTTTCGTTATAAATAATACATATCGATATTGTATCGAAATCTCGGTATACAGTACCGAGATTTCGGTACACCGAAAGTTCAACGCAATATCCATATATATTTTTTTATACAATAAGTTTTAGTATAGTATACAATATAGAATTTTCGATATGGTACGATATATAATCCCTAATTTATGCTTGTTTGCACAGTAGTACTTAATGCTCGGAGTTTTTTAAGGTGTCGAGAATTTATATATTATAAATTATAGAAGATTTAATATTTATTGGAGTAGATGTTTGTTTGGGTGCACATAACTTACGGTTAGTTAGTTAACAATTCTTTTTGGAGAGAAAATTTAGTTTATTTCTTTTGTCATTTTCTATTCATAAGAAATTTAATATTGCGGATGATATAGTCAACTAATGACCCAAAAAATATGTTATATAATTATCATAATTCTTATTTAAAATATATTAATTTAATCTACGTTCTCAAATTTTAAGCCAAGATGAAAACAAAATTTGTTATTATTTTTTTACCATATTTTTATAGTATATTTAAAATTAAATCAACTATGTAAATTTTCGATAATTTTTATTAAATTTAAAACTTTAGAAATGAACTTTATAACATTGTTTATAATTAGTTAAAACAACTTTCTGGATAGAGTTATTTTTTAATGCATTATTATTTTGTAAATGATCATGAATTAAATTTTTTGATATTTTGTCCATTAGTACATAACTCTTATGTTGATTGTCATTAAATAATATAGTCTAAATTCTAAAAATAATATATATATATATATATATATATCTTAACTATATTATAAATTTTTTAACATGCTATAGAAACTGTTTTGGTCCAACTTTATTACACAAATGTCGAATTTCATACATACCTCTAAAAATATTTATTGCTAACTAACAATTTATAGACAAAAATGACTTTTATTCAAATTTTTCTCCATGAATTGTTGTAATTTCCCACTAACATCAGAGTTGGCCAAATTTCATTCAATATAATTTTTTTTTTATTCTCATTTTTTTTTTCTAATTTGGTAATGCTTGAAACTTTAATCTTATTTTTTTCTAAAAACGACAATATTCATATATTATATTATACACACGATGTGTGTGGTTACTATTATTATTATTATTATTATTATTATATATAAAACGAGGAATGACTTATCACCATACGGAAATATTATATTTATTTATTACCTAAAAAATCAACTAAATAAGATAATTGTTGTATATATGACAACGAAGAGTCGTTGGTTTATTTAAAAAATCTTGAGATATTACTATTAAATTAAATTAAATAAATAGTACGTGGATTGTAGTGCTACCCCGCCAGCAACGTCATCAAATGTTTTTGGACCACACGATTTGATCCATGGCGCAGAAAATTTTGAATATATCTATACTATTATATTAAGTGTGAGGGCCTTAGAATAACTACCTTTGAAGACACCAACCTTTTTTCTAAATTTACCCTTACTTTTGTTTTTTGTTTTTTTAAAATTACAACACAAACTTTTATTTTTATTTTTATTTTAAACATTCAAATATCAATTTAATCCCTCCATAATTTGTCGAATTTCACTTTAGTCCATCAATAATGATAAAAAATTATACACACACGCATGGCGTGTGCAAAGTAACTAATATATATGAAAAATGGAGATGTAAAATATAATTCACAAGGTTATATTATATATGGACCACGTACCCTTTTTACTGCTTACGAATATCATATTGTGCCTAGTATCTGCCAATACACATGCCTAACAAATAGGTACTTGTTAAGTTTTGACTCCATTTTAATTTCGTAGGATCGAGCTCGATCGAGTATTTGATTTAAAATTCGAGACCGACTCGTGAAAATATTAAGTTATTATAGTTGTCGAGCTCGATCATGAGTTAGAAAAATTCGAAAGTGTTAGTAGCATAATTTTCAGGATTTAAATTTTATGTTAATATGGACAGAAAATCCCATTTATATCTTTTTTAAAAAATAATATACAGTTACTTGAGTAGTCCAATAATTAAAACTTGGACTTGACAAAGTGAAGAATCGGATCAAGCTCGAGTCAAGTTTTGACCGAGCCGCTCACGAGCTACTTGCAAAAAGCTTGGCTCCGGGTGGCTTGCACCTTTACTCACACAATCAGATTTAATTGAACCGAAGCTCCATAAAAAAATATTTAATTTATATTCAAAATTATTGAAGTTAAGCCAAATTTGAATATAATCTAGTTCGAGTATACCTAATTCAAACCAAATAATATTAAAATTTGTTTAATGTTCGAATCGATTTGGTCCAAGTCACAAAACGTCGTAGGATTCAATTTTCAAAAATAAAAAGGGACACACCCTTTTGTCTAGAAGACACGCCCTTTTGCATAAGAGACACACGCACGGTTCTGTCCGACACACACGGTTCTGTCCGAAGACAGGTAGTCACACGAGATGCGGTTCGTACCGGAAGGTACACTATAGACTGTTTCAAATTATTTTTCAAATAAACTTTCTCTAAAAAAATTAATATAGTCAAGAGACCACACCATACCACATCGAACCAAACTGAGTCGGGCCGTGTGTGTTACCCAGCCTATCAGCGTCTTCCCCCTTTCCAAAAACTTCAGGTGCCCAGTGGGGGCCAAATCCTTAACTCAAACATATAGCTAATAAAATAGATTTTTCTTGTCACATTTTTCGACGTGGGACAAGACACATTTCTCAATGTTCATTCACCACTCATACTTATCTAACAATGACAATGCCATATAATGAAAATAAAGAAATATAAGAGCCAAAAGTTGAAACAAACAAGGATTTCGAAATCATAAATGTGTATCCTTGGATCTAAAGGTGCCTACGTATTTTTCTAGAATAAAAAGCCAACATCAAGAAGTTAGTTCTGGTAGCATATTGTTACATTAATTTACATTTGATTCATGTCCTATGATCTTGAGAACTTCGATTATTTGACAGGGTCTAGTAATACTCACAGTGCAAGCAGAAATCGGTTCCCTAAAGCCCGCAAAATGTGACCCCTCCAACCCAAACAACCCTTGCCAGAAAGTGCATGGAGCAAAGGCTGCGATGCTCTTCATAGGCCTCTATTTAGCAGCACTCGGTGTTGGAGGCATTAAGGGGTCATTGCCATCCCATGGAGCTGAACAGTTTGATGAAGAGACACCGCAAGAAAGGAAGCAAAGATCGACTTTTTTCAACTATTATGTGTTTTCCCTCGCATGTGGTGCACTTGTTGCAGTGACCTTCGTTGTGTGGATCGAAGATAACAAGGGTTGGCAATGGGGATTTGGGGTTGCTACGTTGGCCGTGTTCTTGTCCATACCAGTGTTTCTTGCTGGTTCTTCCTGGTACAGGAATAAGGTTCCTGTTGGAAGCCCACTCACAACTATATGTAAGGTACGTGATCACCTCAACAAGAAGATTCTTCCTGGTGTTGATCCTCTAATATGATTTTTGCAATGGTTTCTCGCACAGGTTCTGATTGCTGCATTGTTGAACACTTGCATGCCCAGCAGTACTTCAAGCAATGTCATCGCTAATATGGCCACGAGCCCGTCTGAAGATTTAGCCTTGGAAGACGAACGAGCTGTAGAGAATGAGAATATCACGAAAACAGCTTATTCTCCCTCAAAAAGTCTCAAGTTTCTGAATAGAGCAGCGGCAAAAAACTCGGCTAGTGGCATGCTAAAATGCTCGGTACGAGAAGTGGAAGAAGTCAAGATTGTCCTGTTGGTCCTCCCCATTTTTGCTTGCACCATTATGCTCAATTGCTGTCTTGCTCAGCTCTCCACATTCTCAGTCCAACAGGCTGCCACCATGAACACAAAGCTTGGTTCCTTAAAAGTCCCCCCTGCTTCTCTCCCAGTGTTCCCCGTTATATTTATCATAATTCTTGCACCAATATACGACCATGTGATCATCCCGTTTGCCAGAAAAGTGACGAATTCTGAGATGGGGATAACTCACCTCCAGCGAATCGGAATAGGCTTACTCCTCTCCATTATAGCCATGGCCGTGGCTGCTCTGGTTGAGATCAAACGGAAGCGGGTTGCAACTGATTCAGGCCTACTCAACTCCACCAGGCCTTTGCCCATTTCATTTTTTTGGATCGCGTTTCAGTACTTGTTCCTTGGATCAGCTGATCTCTTCACCTTAGCAGGGCTACTCGAATTTTTCTTCACAGAAGCACCTGCTAGCATGAGATCATTGGCCACTGCTCTATCTTGGGCTTCACTAGCTTTGGGGTATTACTTGAGCACTGTGATTGTATCAATAGTAAACAGTGCCACTGGTGACTCGAGACACAAGCCATGGCTATCAGGTGAGAATTTGAACGGCTACCACTTGGAGCGATTCTACTGGCTATTGTGCGCACTGAGTGGATTGAATTTCATACATTATCTCTTCTGGGCTACCAGCTACAAGTACAGATCAACAGGGACTAACAGGTAACAAATAGCCAAATTAAGACCACGGAAACTTGTAGTTTGGCAAGCGGAGGCCAGTTTCATGTAAATTCAGTGAAGAATTGTGCAGTAATATATGCCTTGCTGGATACAGCAAGAACGTACAAGAATTTAGTAAACACAGATACTAAAAACACAAACTTTCCATCATATTCGAACGAAATGATACATTCCGTCACATTAACTCCCACCATAAATTTTCAATACAATTACCACCTTTTTATCCATGTGGGAATCATGGTACCTGTTAGAACTCATCACAATAAAATCATACTTAAATATGTCACAATCTTAGTGATAATACCACAAATTTACCATAATCATGAACATGGGCCCCAATACCCGAAGCATAGATCTTGTTCAAAAAGAAGTGAAATTTCGAACCCTTCACCGCCTTCTAACCAATGTCAAGCTCGAAGAGTGCCAAATTGAGAACAAAATACAAAATTGTGTCACCACAAGCAAGTTTAGATTATAGCTTCAAAGGATATCCATGGCTCGAGGTATTAATTTGCAATGTGGTTCTTGGAAGAAGCCTTTAAATTAAAGTAGAGTCACGAGATCAAAAGGCATGTTTTCAACTCAAATAATGCTATCAACATTACATTGCCAGCATCCTCCAAATAAGCATCAACCTAAGCAATTGATCTTTTACTTGGGATTCAAATGCCTTCAAGCACACATTATTTTCCTTCTGACGTGAGGTATACAGTGAAACCATGAAATAAAAGAAAAGTTCGATACACTGACTACGAAGTACTGGCACTCATCGACAAGCTTCTCACAGCAACTTTGACAGCACCCACGACACTTAGTTGCCGAATATGAGGACTCAACTCATGTGTTTCATGATTTTCGCCATCATCGTCTATCTGAATTCCAACAAAGTACGCCACCTGCACATATTTTAATCAAAGAACGAGATGTGAAATGAGGTGTTGATCGAGGGAAAGTTCAATGACGGAAGAGTCGGAGAGACCAATAAAAAACCTTCCGCCCTCCAGCGACATACAAAAAAACCTCAACCTTATTTTATTATCCGAATTCAATTCCTTTTCTAAAGACAATAATGCAGTTGGTGGTATAACCTTTCCTCGGTATCATTTTTTATGCTACAATCACATTTAATGACAGAAAATTTGTAAGTCAGCACACAACCCTTTTTTTCACAGCGGCACAGCGACAGAAACATGACCCTTAGGCCATTGTGTAATTTAAAAGAATTGAACGGTACGATTATCTCAATGAGATTTTTTTGTAACACAGTAATTGTTCAGTTTACAATTGATATCAAAGCAACTATCACATGTTAATTACCATTCATTGCAAGTTGACACAATTAGTACGAGTGTTGAGCATGGGCATCAATAATGAACATGAAACCTTATATCTCACAATGTGGCACAACAATCTAAATGTGCACTTTGGAAGCTTTACCGTTTAGGAGATTTGAATCACACTATTTCCATAATCTTTTAATTTCGGTACTACAACAATTAAAAATAAGGCTAGTTGATTTCAAGAAATTTAAATGTCATCTCAATATGGACTAGCTCACTCCGAGGTACCATGCCAAAACGCAAAATGACTAGAAACTCGGTACTCAAATTTCTTACTAAAATTATTAATAGAGAAGAATAAATTTTGACAAGAGACTTCTTGTAGCTTAAGTATGTTGGAACCTCCAAACTAGCCAGCAAGTAAATAACTTAGAAGACCATAAATCAAATTCTATAATTATACAACAAAAGCAATCACTTCAAAGTCATTGGGATCTAATGGGAAAACTCCATTTGGATTGCACGCGAAGGGAAAAAAGCAAAATTGTTTCAACACAACTGCACAAGCAACAATTATGCTCCAAAGAAAATTTCATGAAACCTCCTTGGAACGCATTAATGTATCTCTTATCAAAAAGAATGAGAATTTCATACATTAGCGAATATTTGTAACACCATGATTCGTGTGTGCATACAGGAAGACAAAACATGACATGATGAAGGTACGAATATAAGCACAGCAGTTGATGACTATTGAAGTTTTACACACTGCATATGTGAAATATCAATACAATACACACATTATGGTGACAAAATGAACTGTTAGTAACTTAATAAAAATCCTATTAAATAAACCAAAGTTCGAAGGCAGTTAACGTTTAACTTAGAATACAGTTTTCTATGATATTCTGAAGATGAAACTTGCGAGATTAATTGTAAATCAAGGAAGAAAGTGAGAGTTAAGAAATAATAGAGAAGTGAGCAATTCAAAAAAGTTGATCCCTTTGAAAAAAATTACGTATCATAAACACGGAAAATGTACTAATAATAGAAAAGTTTTATATCCGACCAAAAATACCTTTCCAGAAGCATTCCGAATTGGTGAAATATGAAGAAAATTCCAAAATGAACTCCTATCTTTTCTGGAAGCACCAACCAAGATGTAAGGTCAAGTAAAAAACTTCATACTAACTAGCCGTTACAAAGTGGCATCAGTCATCAACCTGTAATTGAGGATACGTACTGTACATGCTTGCTCAGTTTGAATGCATTCCTTCATCTACAAAATAAGAACAAAAACCATACTATCAAAATTTCCTTTTCTTTTCCATTCTTGTTGAGGGACAATACACGATTTTTTGTGATACCCATTGTCCCACATGGTAAAAATTAAAGATTTAAAATGAGTTTAAATGAACATGAGTTTAAAATGAACTACAATGAACTTCTATAGCAACTTGGGTTAATCATTTTCGTAAAATGAAGACGAATATGAAGATGTTGTTATAGGGGCTCATTGTGCAGTCACACAAGCGCAGGCTCGGGCTAAGGTTGTGACAGAATGGTATCAGAGACGATCACTGACATGGAACACTGGTTAAATAAGTGATATGTAGGGCAAATTGCCACGTGCATGGGAGCCACATCTTGAACATGCAAGACAAAGTGCTACATAACAGGACCTCTAGATTCTCGGCGTTGGTGTATCGAGGGTCAGACCTCGTCGCGTTCTGAAGGAGGGATGAATGTGATACCCTTGTCCCACATGGTATATTAGTTTATAATGGGCTACAATGGACTTCTATAGCAACTCGGGTTAATCATTTTCGTAAAACGAGGACGAATGTAAAGTAGTTGCTATAGGGGCCTACTGTGCAGTCGCGCAAGCGCTGGCCCGGGCTCGGGGCGTGACAGTTTTGATAATATAAAAACTGTAAAACGAAGAGACTAAAGATGCACCAAAGAATCAATAACATTGTAACTCCAATGTTTACTATTTAATAGCCTGATCATCACGTTCCGGTTGCTGCACTATGCAACCATGAGAAATCAATGCGAGTTTGTTGCCCTCAAACGAAAAAAAACTGAATAACAGAGGAAACCCACCTCAAATTGGGTCGAGGGATCTGTATCTGTCCCGCTCAAAAATCGGCAATTTTTCCCAAGTACTTCATGCCTTCCATAGCCTGACCATGATCTTGGAAATATATTAAAAGAAAAACACATGTTTTTTATTCATTAAAAGATTGATATAAAACTGTCTTCTCGCAGGTTTCAAGCATTCAAGTACCTGTCAGTTTCAAGAACGCCTCACTTGCATAGACTATTGGCATTTCAGGTAAGGATGCATCAGTTCTGTATCATATAAATGTAGCACATCAAGAGATATTCCTTCCAAATAAGATTAGCTGATTTTAGGATTTTGAATATGAAACAACTCACAGTACAAAGCTTTGTTTGATTCTACCAAGGGATAAATTTAAGGATGCCTCAAGACTTCTGTTCCCAGAGAAGTAACATCTTTGTCGACTAACCACTTTGCCGGTCAGCTCACTGTATTGTATTAGCACCGAGAAAATGTTATTAATTGCCGCAGTAGCTTTGGCCTTCTGTAACTCCGATGCTTCACAAGACTCGTTAGTCTCAACTTCTGAAACATTTTTGCAGATAAATTTAGATAATATCACCACAGATAATAAAGTAGTTCCAAAGAGAACATTACCAAGATGGTGTATCCACAAATAAAAGGTGAACCACAATTACAAACACATTAGAATATCATAGAGACACAGGAAAACTTTGATTTCAGTCAGCAAGCAACGTCCCTTTATCGTTTTGATTAAATATCATACAAGTAACGATGAATCTTCTCAACTCAATGTGAAATGTAAATTGATCAACAAAACAATGAATCTTTTTTTATTTATTTTTGAACCAACAAAACAATGAATTTAGCAACTAAGTATTTAATAAAATTGATACTTACGATCCACGAACCAACAATTAGCACGACATTTTCAAATAATCAAGTTAGTTGGTACATAAAAACAATTTCATAGGCACACACTGAATTATAAGCAAGGTAACTGGCAAAATCAAAAGCAAACCTCTATGATCGTGGTTTAATAATGATCCTAAAGCCGAATTATGTCTGAGTTCCAAGGCCGAATCAGAGCCCACGTCCCTCCTGCAACACCGGAACATGGAACCACAAATTCCCCCACCATCTTCGCTCAAATTCATTTCACCACTCCGATTTCCGAGGCCCGACCGCCTTGGTTTCCTCAAAATAGGAACTTGAACACCCACAAAATGAATCACCCTACCATCGTCCTTACCAAAAACAGGACAGATTTGAAACAACATCCAGAAGGGTGTCCCATCTTTCCTATAATTCAACAAACTAATCTCCATAGCCCTCTCATTCCGAATCGCCTCCCGAATCAACATAATCGATCTTCTATCAGTTTCAGGCCCCTGAAACATCCTACCATTCTTCCCAATCACCTCATCTCTCGAATAACCAGACATTTTCAAGAACCCATTTGATGCAAATACGATTGGGTGTCCCGAAATGCAAGGGTCAGTTATGGTGAAACTATCAGGAAATTCATTAAGTGCTTCCCTCACCCATCCCGTGTATCTCAAATCAAATGATTGTTCAATCAATCCCAGTGGTGATTCCATATTAAAAATATTAACTTTACCTCAAAAATTAAATCTTTATGAGCAAAGAGTAATCCCAATCCCATGTGTTTTGTACTTCAACCCTCGGAAAAAACCTTAATTATTTCAAGAATTTCAGTTTCATCCCGTCGAACAAACCCATAAAATACCAAGTACATCAAAAAATAGAAAAACCATGAACAGAGACAAACACAAAATGTAAAAACTAAAACAAATTCTCCACTTCAAAGAAACCCAGTGGAATTCAACTTATACGCATGTAAAAAACAAGAAAATAAAGTTACTGTGCCTCAAGTATAAAGGAAATTGGTGACTGAACGATTTTTCAACAAAAGAACAAAGACATACACTACTCTTCTCAGAAATTATAATTGTCAAAGAGGCAAAAAGAGAGAGCACACACACAAGATGATGTAGAACTACAAAATATCTGATATAAACCACAAATTCAATTAAACGAAACTTTTCAGTGGGTACCCATCAATCGTTGTAGACACACGAACTTATTACATCTACAAAATCTACTGAGAAAAAGAATTTTCAGATATCAAGTTGCAACCCATTCCTATTAACATAGGAACTGGAAGTGGAAAGAAAGGTTATGCAAAGCTAAAGAATTAGCCAGATTTTTTAGCTCAGAATAATTTAATCCCAAGAGCGTTAATGAAATGTGGGCACAGACATCACTGACGAGGAAAAATTTTAATGGCAAGAAAGCTAAAAAAACAAAGATGAAAGCGATAAGTTTGATTAGGGATGTAACTAGGGGACTCAACTAGGGACCCGCATGAACTTGGGGAGAGAGATCCTATACCAAAACAATATGATGGCCACTCCATTTTTATTTATTTTTATTTTATTTTATTTTTCCCTTATTTAAAACCGGCAAAGATGGCGGTGGAGATATATGCAAGATCACATTTTTTTAAGCTCGATGTCAAGGTAAACTAAAAATAATTTTTAAATCATAAAAAAATTATATAAGTACGTTACACAAGTTAATTTTGTAACTCAGGTATATGATTTGATCTAATCTATGAAAATATTATTATTTTTATATCAAAAATATTATTTTTATAGATCAGATCGACATATCTCGGATATAAATATTTGAAAAAATCTCATGAAAAACTATTCTTTTGTAATAAATCAAAATCAAACATTTTAATTTATGAAATTTTCAATAAAACCATTAGAGTTAACATCATAGAATTGAAACTAACTTCAACTCAAAGGTAGTTTAAGAGTGAAAATGATTGTTTAAATCTCTCAAAAACTTAAACTTGATGATTTATTTAATTCACATCCTCGTTGAAGGATAATATATAACAATGAATTTGATCTCATCATAAATTTGAGCCTAAATCAATCCTGAAAAATAGCTCAATAATTAAATATTAAAAATAACTTAACATTAATCTATATTTTTATCCATTATTTTAAGGGAGTGTTTGGTTTGAGGGATAAGGTGGGTTTATTTTTTTTAACCCACCTTATCCCTTGTTTGATAGGTCAATCCCTCTTATGAATGATTATGTTATATTAGGTGGGTTAAAATAATACCTTCTCACCCTCTAGAATTATTTATCCAACTCTTAATACCTCTTATTTTTCCAATTTTGCCCTTCTCTTATATTCAAACTCATCACCACTTCCCGCCACCGACCGCCGCCGCCGCCGCCCCCGCCGCCACGGCCGCCGCAGGCCGAGCGTCGACGGACCGCCGGCCGAGCGCCGGCGCCGGCCGATTTTTCCGGCCGCCGCCTGCCGTCGCGAAGGGGAAGGATAATTTTGTCTTTTCATCAAAAAATTCAAATTTATCCTACACTTAAAAAACTTACTAAACATAATATTATTTTACACCATATATTACAATCCTACCACAATCATTTTATTTATCATTTACATACTAATCATTAGTTTATTCTATCTTTCCAACCAAACGTAGTGGAGATAATACTAGTACATATATATTTGGGTTGCGTAGGTTTTGGATTGTTGTCGAAAGATGATGTATTCCCCATGTTGATCTGAAAAGTATTTGAGTATCCTTGCACGATTCTTTTAACTCCAAGATAATGTTTGATTTTTAATTCGTTCTTTTAAACATTTATTACTATAAAGATAAAGATACAAGAAACAAAACTTATTTACTTCTAATTTTTGTGCCACGAATTTTTTTGAGCCAACGATATTATTTTTTTAAAAAAATGTAGTTGAATCTTTTCAATCAAATACAATTTTTTTAAATAAAAAAATTTGTATTTATTCGAGGTAAAAACTTGTGTGAGAAAATCTCACGAATCGTATTTTGTGAGACGAATTTCTTATTTGAACTATCCATGAAAAATTATTACTTTTTATACTAAGATTATCAGTTTTTATTGTGAATATCGATAAAATTGACCTATCTCAGAGATAAAACTTTATGAAACCATCTCACAAGATACATACTCGTTATTCGATTTCAATATTAATAGATGTGATATGATAATTTTTTCTACGAAATATATAGTAGAATGTTAAAACTAAGATTTGATTTGTAGAAAAAATAGACCCCACAAATTCTAATCGAGTATTTTACCTATTTCTATTCCAATTAATTGGATGGATGAAAGCATGAAGCAATGCAAGCTGCACAATTGCACGTGAGTAAAGCATGCACTGTATTACATGTCAAAATAGTAATGTAAAAACTATTTTACATCTTTTAAAAAGTATTTATTAATCCTTGAGAAATAATGTCGTAGCAAAAAAAAGTGATGCCCGAATAGTAATCGATTCATTTTTTAGCTTCTTGGTAGCATGGATCAGGATATAACCAAAGGGTTGTATGAATCCACCAATGAATCTGTCCAACAAGCCAGATCCTCGCTAGTTTAGTTTATTTCGTGTTTGAAATCAGATCATATAGGAAATAAACATGATTTACGAATTCGATACTAGCAGAAGGATAGATAGCTATCTAAACGTTCGATACTACCAATTAACACAAGTAGCATGAGTTGCAAAAGCATGTGACAATATCTAAAAGAAGTGAGCAGACATTAGTCTGAGAGTTTTTTCAAGCAACCTTCCTAGTTAGCTGATCCTTCGACGTGCTCTCGAATATCTTATCAGCATTTCCTACCTCAAATCCATCTCGTCTGTGGAATTCTTCGACCTATATAACCGAGTGAAGATTATATAACAACAACAGGATGAAAATTTTCTGTTCAAATGATGAAAAATAATCACTGGCAAGAATTAGGAAAAGACGTGAACATTAAATATTATTCTTCTACTTTTCTCTTAAGATCGGTATGCAAGTAGTTAGCCGTTCGATAAGAACAAAAAACATGAAGAACCAAAACCCATTCGACTAAAGGGGATACAAACCTTATTCTCAGGTAAATCTTTGAATTGAGGAAGCACAAGTCGTTCAGCAAACTCGATGTACGAGCATGGCACAGATTCCATGATTCCATCGGAAAACTGGAAGGGAGATGAATCTGCTATAGTCGAACTTTGCAACAACAGACCATCTGGGCTTACTGATGTGCAAAAAATTATGCAACAGATTATCAATTCATCTTTGAGAAAAATAACATTGTAACCACACTGTAATGAATATATTGGAATCAAGGTCGTAATACAAAATCTACTAGCTGTTTATTTTTATTAATACTAACATAGTGAGGGGGGTTTCCAAAAAAAATTATAAACGGCATGATCCCAATTCTTTTGTAAGAATATTTCCGTCAATCCCTATTAAACATTAGAATCTCAAAGGAAAATGTAGGTTTCCAAAATTTCCAGAGTTCAAAATCTTTGCAAATTGACTGTCATAGAGGATAAATATCAACTCCTCATTTTATCATTGATGGCTCTCTGCAAGTTCCATGACAAGGACAAATGGATAAAATTAAATAGCATGCGGATTTCTGCTTTTCAATAATATTGCTTGTCTGAGTTTTAACTTAGCCACCCACAAATGCATTCCAAAACAATTGCTGAAAAACAAAAATTAAAATTTGTATTGAACACAACCATTATGACTTCTGATGCCATTTAAAAGAAAGCAATTGTCTTGTGCGAACGTGAGCTTGAGTGACAACCAAGATGAAAAGAATCCTACATTTCAACAACTCTAAATAGCAGAATAGTTTTTCACCCACCTTTTACGACGCCTCCTTCGGAGTTCAACTTAAAACCATTCTCTTCAATAAATTGATTGAGACTTCCAATAGTTCGTAAATGAGATTTCAGCCGGTGGGCAGATATAGTGACATGATTTAACGTATAACCATTGACAAGAGTCCAGGCAGCATATTCACTTTCCCTTTAAATTCACAAAATTATCCAGTTAGGTTGCCAGGTCAAAGTTCGGTCATACATGAAATATAACAAAACCGAATAAGTTGTGATATAAACAGCAGAAAACCAATGCTTGCTCAACTACATGCACATAATAACGAGCGACCAGGGGCGGAACTAAAGCCGATTGGAGGTAAGGAATTGCTTCTCGTCAGACTAAAAGAGCTATAAAATTTTATGAGGCATACTCTTGTCTTTCATCTACCCCTCCCACAATTTTCAGTTCACCCCTAAAGGCAACTTAAACCTCTTATTGATATAAATACATGTTCTGGTCCTCATCTCAGCAAATGTAAATTATGTAAAATAAAATTCGATTTCAACATGTAGTCTCAAGTAAATGAAATTATACCTCGACAAGAGTTGGAATTCAGAATATGAGGGCTTATTCCACGTCAAAGATCCCAGTGCACTAGCCAAAGCTGCATGAGAGACTCCATTTCCCGATGATTCAGTATACTTTCTGATTATTTTCTATAGCAAGAAGCAAAAAATATGAATATATATTAACTTTACAGGCAGTATTCACAATGGTAACAACTGCGACGTAACTGGAATGGAAGCAAGAGAGCAGCATCATGACACTACCAAGTTAAATAGCCAAAGTATAATTTCGTACATAATTTTATTATTCAGTACAAAAAAATTTTGAGCAATTCGACATGTAAAGAAATACACTTCAAACAAACCTGAGTTTCTGGACTCATTTGATCAACCAAAAGCTCTGATATAAATATCCTTGGTAAAGGACCATAAACACCCGTGCCAGCACTGGAATGTATGTTATTCGGTGGCGAAAACCAGAATGCTTTCAACTTCTTTGCAGGGAATCTCAACTCTTCTCTTTGAACATAACCGAATTCCGAGAAAAATTTAGCAATAGAATCAATTCCATGGTTATTTACCTAGGATAAACATCTTAAAATTTTCAGACTGAGAGATTCTATCACAAATATATTTAGTAAGAGACTGTTACATCGATACACTTTAATTATCACCACTCAGATATCTTAGGTCATGTCTCTATGAATATCACGATACACAAGAGTCGCGCACACTGGATGCATAGTTTAGCAAGTGATGATAAAAATTAAGAGTGGAGAAAAATAAAGCAAAAAAAAAAAAAAAACTCTGATTAAAGTGAGATCATATAAAAAGTATTACTCCAAAGGTCCTAAAAGCCAAGTGGTCGTAACATATACGATCATCTTCAACTGAACGGACAATCTCCAAGATGGCTTTAGCTGTCGGATTCTTGTTCAAATAAACCGTCTCCATGGCTGCTAACACGTTCCTGAAGAAAGATTCTCCCCCCTACAATGGTAAGAACAAAATCTCTGTCATAATTAAAAATACTCATTGAATATTCAGCCCAACTACCAGCAAAAAAATGTGACCGAGGTACAGAATTGCATGCCAAAATAATACACACAAATTGCAGGATCAATGCCAAGAAAAAATTTGGGGGAGTTTACACGTGCGTCATCAATAAAATTCGTAGGAGACCCGAGGAAAGTACCCGAAAGGGAGAATCTTGGATGCCATGATGATCTTTTAAAGATGCCACGATAGTCGAAAAATTGAGGGTTCTCCCAAATGAAACGAAATTCCCCGTGATTCTGGTGGGTTTACAGAGGAAAATCGAATACGAAGAAGAAGAAGAAGAAAGTGGGGGGAAAAGGGAAGACGATTTGATCGAAGTTGGAAGCCTGAGCATGGTTGCCATCAAATTTTGCTACGCTTGGCTTTGGGTTTTCTCGAGCGTCGTCATAGTCACAGCGTCAGTTGGACTCCTTTTATTTACAATTTACAATCGGTGTTATAATAAGGGGAAATAATTTATTATCTGTATTAATTGCATGTCTTAAATATGATATTATTTTCAGGACAAAACATGTGTGAGACGATTTCACGAATTATATTTTGTGAGACAGATATCTTATTTGGTCCATCTATGAAAAAATATTATTTTTTATGCTAAGATTTACTTTTTATTATGAATATCGGTAGGGTTGATCCGTCTCACAGATAAAGATTCGTGAGACCGTCCCACAAGAAACCAACACTTTTTTTATTTTTAAATTAATAAATTCTAATAATATTTTTTAGAATTGTTTAACCAATAGATAAAAACGTTTTAAAACACATAGATACTTCCATATGATTGGTTCAAGTAGGAATAAAACCCTTAACTAAAGAGGGATTAAATACTTCTATTCTTATTATTTTAATTTTTAAGAGACGCCAGATTCACAAATTTCGAAGATTCATTATTAAGTTCTGTTGAATCCAGTCTGTGTATTGGACCAATCTCTTTTGATTGTTATCCAAACTTCTCAGTATCTCTAAACGATAAAAACATTTTAAAATCTTTAGTTTTACAAATAAAAACTCATAATTATAATATGCTTAAAGGATCAATACCGTTTGCTGTTATTTTTAGAATTCATTACAATGCTATGAATTCGGCATTTGCTACAAAAATAAAATATCATAGTAAAAAAGGTGAAACCTTTTACTACCAACAGATTTAGGAAAATCCAATACTGTAATTCCAAAACCAATTCAATGGAAAGATATAACACTACCTGAAGAATGGATCTTAGAAGGTGCTGTTAACCCAGAACCTATAGGACACATAGAAACAAACACCAATTAAAAGAAATAACTCAATATGCAAATGAAAAAGTCAAACTCTCATTTAATAGAAAATCTGGTAGTAGCAATAGATATGATGACTCTTCTATTATTGATACCATAGATTTAGAAAGAATATCACAAATCCCTTCAGTTATAAATATCCCCTATAAAACACAACATCGATATTCTATCTCAGATTTACCTAATTCAGTTTTAAGAAATGTAGACTACGTCCTCTGAAATTCCTAGACCAATCTATACAAAAACAAAATAAGAAAGCTCTCAAAAACAATTTCATACTCCAGAATCATATCAAGAACCAACAAGTCCAACATTCTCTGCCATCACAGAAAACATTACCAATGAATTAAATGTTATAGAAAAAGACTTTTAAATAAATAAAAAAAATTTGCATGATGATTTTTGTGCCAAACATAACCTGGAAAAAAGAATATGGTTTTTCCAACACTTAATAGAATTTAGAAAATCTATTCAAGAAAAATTCTATGAATTTGTAGATACAAATAAAATACATATTCTATTTTTTGACTGGTTTGAAATATATGCTTCTCAAAATTCATTGGAATATCCCTTTTCTAAAAGTGTAAATCTTGTTACAATAAGAAATAAAACACAATAATGGCAAACAATTACTGATACTAGGATAATCCAATCTAATCATCCTCCTTTACAAGGAATTAAAATAAATGTGCAAAATCAACAAATAGAAGCTATTCCAATAAAAAAATCCAGGAGAAAATGATAAGGTCAACATAAAAAATATTATAACACAAAATAATTCCACGAATGTGAATGTAAATACCATAGGAAAACAGTTAGATAAATTAGAAAAACATGTACAAAAACAACCAATAATAAATCCTGAAAATAACTTAAAAATCCCGTTTTTAAGCCTTACCAAATATCTAAACCTAGTGTAAAAAATATTCAAGATAATAAGTCTGAATTTATTAAAAAACATTCAAGATCAATTAAGTAGAAGAATGACAACAACTAGTAGTTCCAATGAAACAATGAATCAGACTGCTCCGGATACACCTTCATCCATCCCTAGAATAAATACTTTAAGTCAATATTCTGATATTGGTGAAATCATAGAACAATTCCAAAATTCTAAAAATATCAATAAAATAAGCTAGGACCAATCTCTACAAATTATCCTTGCTCCTGATTTAGGAGTAGTAAAACCATTAACCCAACCAAGTTTTAAGGCATCTTCAGTCAACATTCGGAATAGAGACGGAATGACAGAATATAACATCTTGAATTTATTACAACAAATGACTATGCCTGAAAATGCCTATAAAACCCAAATTGGGACTCATTATACAACTATTGCTGAACTCCTCATAGCAGGATTTTCAGGTCAAATAAAAGTTTGGTGGGATTACTATCTCACAAATCAACAACAAGAATATATTTTAAACTCTATAAAAACAGATGAAGAAGGAATACCAATTCTAGATGAAAATGGTAATCCACAACAAGATGCAGTAACAACCTTAATATTAACAATTTCCTTATATTTTATTGGAGATCCTTCACATCTAAAAGATAAAAATGCAGAACTCCTATCAAATCTAAAATGTAAAAAATTAAGTAATTTTCAATGGTATAAAAATGTTAGGATCGGTTAAGGAGATCATCGTTGAGCTACAATAGCTCGGTTCTTGAAATATTGAACACCGATGAATTAAATCGAGTTTGGTGTCCAAACCAAGCGGAAAATACTCGAAATAATCCTTCGTAGAAACCGATTAAATATTTTGTAAACCATTTAAAATATATGCAAGTTGAATGAATAAAAATATTTCAGTTGAAGCATTTTATCAAACACTTGGTATACAAAATTTTGGAATTTGAAGAACACATAAAATGCTTCAACAATGATTCTTTAAAACTATGGAAATGATAAGTAAATGCAATAAACAAATAGACATGAATTTGTTTATGGATATTCGGAGATTTCAAACACTCCTACGTCACCCCTTCTTCCCCTTGGGAAGGATCTACTAGAAGACTTTGATATACAACACTTTGTACAAACTCATTCAGCTAGGACTTACCCACTGCCTAAACTGAACTCCTAGCACTCAAGATTGTAGGCAGCACCTCACAATCAGCATATTGTTTAATTCTCATATGCAAAGACTACATACACAAGTTTATTGTCTTTGTGCAAGACTCACTCAACTAATCTTTGAAGTTCAACTCTCTTGTATATGTGTGAGTGATTTTGTGTGAGGAATTTTTTTTTACAATGTACATCTCAAATGTATCCTCACACAAGGGCTTGTACTCTCAACTAGCTGATTTCTTCATGCTAAACTGCCCATGCTTTGAATCCACTTCAAAAGATCTTGTTTGATCTTCAATATGTTGTATTTATAGGCTTAAACACTGATATATACGTTAGACACAAGAATATGACCGTTTGAAAAGTTTCTGTACTGTTTCCGAGATTGCAACGGTCAAATTCAGCTTGCTGGGCATTTTCCCGACTGGTCAACTCTGGTCAACTGGTCAACTCTGGTCAACTCAACTGGTCATTCAGTTGGACTGGTTTAGTTTCAGTTGGTCAGCAGCTGGCTCAGTTCAGTTGGTTGGTCAGCTGGTCAGCAGCTGGTTCAGTTGGTTCAGTTTCAGCAGGTGTGCTGAAATCAATCTAGCTGATTTCAGTTTGTGCAGAACCAGTAGCTTCATCGTCATTTATCAGCATCGTAAGCTTCGATTCAGACTTTGACTTATCAGAATGATTTGTAGATCTTTGTCTTATCTTTCCAACGCATACTGAATCGCTTCGTTTCGATAACCGATCTGAGAGATATGACCAAAATACGGCAGCTGCTCATACACAACTGATTGCTGTTTTCGTGTGATCAGTTCGGTAATTGAGCGATCAGTTAGACCATGGTAACATCCGATTTTGCCCAACTGACGTGATATACAACTTGTTCCAAATTGAGTTTTCTGATCAGTCCAATTGGCGGATTGTCATTTGGATCATCCAGTTGAGAGATATCTTCAAAACACCGAAGCTTGCCAGAAATTCAGTTTGTGCAAAATTCAGTTTCAGCTTGCTTCTTGTGTTTGCAACTTCACACTTGAGTAAATATGTTAGAAACACAATAACAAGTTTTGTTAACATCAAAATCAAGATTGCGAACATGAAATATTCCAACAAAAATACTTTTTTAACTAGAATAATGCTTAGAGAGGATTCTAATCAACTTTTTTGGAAAGAAAAATTCCTTGCAGGTTTACCAACTATTCTAGGAGATAAGATACGAAATAAAATTAGAGAAAACAAAGGTAAACAAATTATAGCCTATAATGAATACACTTATAGCCAATTAATTAGTCTAACTGTGGGGACCCGGACGCTAATCAAGTTCTTAATCATCATTGGGACTAATTAATCAATAATAAAACAGGGTCTAAATTTTTTTTTTTTTAAACATGCGGAACGTAGTGACATACAACATAGATACATATCAGTATATAAAATACAATTCCTGTATTTCAACATTTATTCAAACTAGGGTTTAAACTAAAGTCAAGTGTTTAACCCTACATCTAGTCCAAGTCCGGTGCCACCACTCTAATCACGATCTAGCTCTTCATCTCCTCGACCTGGACCTGTCCCACCTGTTGTCAAGTACACATACAGACAAGACAACAACCGGATATACCGGTGAGAATATAATTCCCAGTATAAATCAATGAAACATGCAATCATATAAACAATATAAAGCATGTAATCAGGTAACATGAATATGAATCCAAATCTGAAACATAAACAATATTAAATCAAACTGTCGACACATAATTCAGACTAGACTCCATCCTAGTCTAGGGATCCCGGTTTCCAGATGTGGTATTCCTATATCGAATTCCGTAAAGGATGGAACCATAATCTCTATTACTCGATATAACCAGTGCCCTGGTATTCCTATATCGAATTCCGTAATAGAGGAATTCCAATACCCTTTACTCGATATAACCAAATATGGTGTTCCTATATCGAATTCCGTAATATATTCCATTACTCGATATAACCAAACATCCAGTGTCCTGACCTAACCGTCAAGGACTGTAGCTCTATCGCTAGCATCCTATCTTGAGACATAGTGCAATGTGCCGTGGCGATACCACCACTATCCGGCACTTCTGTCACAAGATAACTCGTCTAATACCTGTCATTTAAATGCAAGAGAACAAGTACATTAATCATTGTAATGCAAATATCCATGCAATAAAATAAAGTATGTGATTTAGGGAAACCCAAGTCTAAACCGACTCAAGTCCATCTCCCAATACCACATTGACTTATACCTTTCGTTGCAGTCTCGGTTTCCTGCTCAGTCGAAGTCCTGAATTCACAGTCTGTCTGGTAATCACAATATCAATAATCTCATATCAATATACCTCCCAAATCGATAACAATCTGATCAATCTGAATTTAATTCAAAATCAACGGCATAACAGTATCAGTTCACTATTCCCGTCAATACCATCTCAACATCTATCAATTACAATCTATAACCCATATCCAATATAAACTGTAATCGATTCATAATCCAAATCTGTCCGGTATAAATCAATATACCCTAAAAATTCATAACAATTCCATAATCAGTCCGTTTCTTAATCTGACTTCGATTCTATGATGTCTATGATGTCAAGAACGTCATATATGAATTCCATTCAATTCTGACAATAGCATAATTTCAAAGCATGTCAAAACGTAGTAAAACTTACGTCAAGTTGTAGCCTACGTTGCTAGGAACTCGGTACTGAAGTCGGATTTAAAATCAGACGGACGGATTTCTCAGAAAAGGCGTAAGGATTTTTCACAACTCTACAGAGACTTTTCTCAAATCTATTCTCTCGTTTCTGAGGATTAAAACGTTTGTATATATATATATACTTCGCGCATGCATTTAGCCACCCGGCACAATTTCGCTTTGCATGCCTCGCGCTCTGGCGGTAGTAACTTACCGCTCGGGCGCGTGCTCGGCGCTCGGGCGGTTAAGACTTACCGCCCGGGCGCGAGGGGTTCTGCCCTCTCCTGATAGATGCTGGCGCTCGGGCGGTCACAATTTACCGCCCGGGCGCCACACTTTCTGCCCGAGACATTTCCTATTGAACTTTGGCGCTCGGGCGGTCATTTCTTACCGCTCGGGCGCCACTTGTTCTGTCCAAAGCTTGCACCCTTCATATCTAATTTTATTTCGTGTCCCGATTAATCCTTTCGTAATCATATCACATTATAATTCAATAATTCTAGATTACTAGGATTAAATTTCCGGGCATTACACTAACCCAACAAGAAGGGTTAAAAATATGCCAAGATTTAAAGTTACAAAAACATTTAAAATGGGAAATGAAAAGAACAAAACAAGAATCGAGAATTTTTTGTAATCAATTTGATATAAATACTAATAAACTATCCTCATCAAAATGCTCAAAAAATTGTCAAAAAACACATGAAAAACCCTATAAGAGAAACTTTAGAAGAAATCAAAAAGACAATTTTAACCCAAAAGAAGAATTTTACAAAAAACCAAGAAGAAAACGATTTAGGAAATTTAAAAATAACAAGCAAAAGTTCAAAAAATCCTTTAAAAATATTGAATGTTATAGATGCCATAAGAAAGGTCATACGGCATATTATTGTAGGTTAAATAAGAAATTAAATGAATTAGAACTAGAAAAAGAAATATTAAATAAAATTTCTAATCTCTTGATTGATTCTTCTTAATAAAATTCAGAAACTGAAAACTCTACCATGACTGTTGAATCATTAGTAGATGAAAGAATCATAACTAGTAGTGAATCTGAAAAACAAATTAACATGCTCACCAAAGATCAATCATTTCTCTTAGATATATCGAAAAATATTAACCACCCAACAATCCAAAAAGAATATCTAGAAAAAATTCTAAAATCTATAAATGACAAAAAAGAAAATAAAAAATTCCCAAGTACTTCAAAAAATACTTACGACTTAACTGAAATATTAGAAAAAATAAAAAAGGAAAAATGGATCACAATCCAAGACTTACAAAAAGATATAAAAGAAATAAAATTAGAAACAAGAGAAATAAAAGAAAAACAGATTCAAAATTCTGAAGCAATAAAATTAATTCTATGAAATATAAACATTGAAAGTTCTTCAGAAACAGAAAATGATGAAACCCAAAAGGTTGAAAATATTGAAAAAATTACTGAAGATTTTCTTTTCGTTTTAAGGGAAATAACTTCTAGAAAACACATCTTAAAAATAAATATAGTGTTTTCAGAAAATTTCAAAATGGATACAATAGCCTTATTTGATACTGGTTGTGAGGATCCGACGCTAATCATCTTCTTAATCGTCATTGGGATAAATGGATCAATTAATTAATCTGGGTCTAAATTATTTTTTTTTAAATTGCGGAACGTAATGTAATTCAATCTAATATACATATCAGTATAAAAGTACAAGTCTTGTACAACAAACATCAAACTCAAACTAAGGTTCAACAACTAAATGTCAAGTGCTGAATCCTATCTACAGTAATGTCAAAGTCCATAGTCTCCACTCTAATCACGATCTCTCATCATCTCCTCGACCCTGATCCTGTCCCACCTGTTTCCATGCACACATACAACATGAAAACAGCCGGATAACTCCTGTGAGAATAAAATCCTAGTATAAGCAATGTATACATGCGATGCATAAAATCATATACAAAAGCATAAACCATGTATTAAGAACATGAATCACAATTTATGACACATTAGTGAATATAGATAAAACTCTCTAACTCGTCATCTTCGACTCGACTCATCTCTAATCTAGGGATCCCGGTTCCTGGACATTAACACATATATCGAATATCAGCGATAGGAGTCGATCCGTCCCTAAGCAATATCGATATAAGTCAATAATCCAGTGTCTTGGCATATCCGCTACAGACTTGGCATATCCGCCAAAGCTATCCTATGACAATGTACAATGGACCAATGACCACTCTATCACTGTCTGGCCCTTCTGTCAATGACGCCCGTTCAATATCTATCGGCCATTCTCTACTTTCTATAAATCAATAGATTAATCATATCAATGTCAAACAATTGCAATAAAATAAAGTATGTGGTTTTAGGGAAAATAGAGTCCAATCTGAGTCAAGTTAATCTCCCGGTTAACATCGACATATACCTTTCGTTCTTAGTCTCGGTCTGAAGAATCTGTCAATCTGAAATAACATATCGAGAATAGTAATATCAACATTCCATTCTCAATTCAATACTAAATCCTATCAATCTGAATTTAATTCAAAATTAACAGCATAACGGCACAATCCCGATATCCCCGTCAATACAATATCAACATATATCAATTACAAATCATAACCAATATCCGATACAATCCAGAATCAGTCGATAATACAAATCTGTTCAATTTCCAATTAATATAATAAGAAAATCATAATAATTCCATAATCAATATGTTCTTCGATCTGACTTCGATTCTACGATGTCTAACATATCAAGAACACCATATAATGATCAAATAATAATTCCTCCAATATCATAATTTCAAATGATAACAGAACTCAATAAAACTTACGTCCAGTTGTAGCTGTTGACAAGGGGATCACAGCACTGTGCTCAGATCGAAATTCTGATAATCAGATCTTGAAAAATCAAATTCTATGTTGAAATGAAGTTTGAGGGAATTTCAGAAGTTGAAGCTCTCGTTCTTGCTAGAGATTTGATGGAATGAAAGAAATAATACATATCAAAGTGCATGGTGAAGACAAGTGTCCCAAAATCCCCTTAATTGCACTTTAGTCCCTAAAATCTTCACTATTTGCAATTTGGTCCTCACAACTCTTTTTAATTCCATTTCAATCTTAATTAATTACAAAAACCGTGGAATCTAATTCATCATTCCGAAATTCATAAATTAAATAATCTCGGATTAAAATGATAAAATCTCGGACCTTACAATTCTCCCCCTCTGAGACATGATTTCGTCCTCGAAATCGTAGGCAATCAAATCATATCAGATAAGAAGATATAACAGAAGCTAAAATAAAAGACTCACATCAGTGAAATAACTCTGGGAATTCCTGTCTCACATCTGATTCAGTCTCCCAAGTAGCTTACTCAATGCCATGACGAGTCCACTGGACTTTCACAAGAGGAATAATTTTCGTTCTGAGTTGTTTTTCTTTACGATCAATAATCTGGATTGGTTTCTCGATGTACCTCAGAGATTCATCAAGTTCTACCTCGTCTGACTGAATAATGTGAGAATCATCGGGGAGATACTTCCGCAGCATAGATACATGAAAGACATCATGTATTCTAGATAGAGAAGACGGTAATGCGAGTCGATAGGCACGATCTCCTATCTTCTCAAAAATCTCGTACGAACCAATATATCGTGGAGACAGCTTCCCTTTCTTGTCAAATCTGACAACTCCTCTGAAAGGTGAAATCTTTAAAAATACTCGATCTCCTGCCTACCAACGGTCTACGTCGAACATTGGCATATTTGGCTTTTCTGTCTTGAGATGTCTTTATTCTCTTCTGAATCAGCTTCACTTTTTATGTCATATCTCTAATCATATCAGATCCAAACTCAGGTACCTCAGAGATATCATCCCAATACAGAGGGGATATGCTCTTCTTACCGTACAATGCTTCAAACGGAGCCATCTCAATACTCGTCTGATATCTATTATTGTACGAAAACTCACAAAGTGGCAATGCATCTTGCCAACTAGTGCTAAAATCAAGCACTACAGCTCTCAGCATATCTTCCAGTGTCTGGATAGTCTGCTCTGACTGTCCGTCGGTCTGTGGATGATATGCGGTACTCAGATATAACTTCGTACCTAGAGCGTGCTGTAAACTCTACCAAAAGTACGAAGTAAACTGAGTATCACAGTCTGATCAATCGACTTCGGCACTCCGTGTAATCTGACTGCTTCTCTGACATAGATTTCTACCATTTTGGTCATATCTGTACGTCATCTGATACAGAATTAAGCATGCTGATTTGGTCAATCTGTCAATCAAGACCCAAATCGCATCACAACCTTTGAAGGAATGTGGTAACCGCGTCACGAAGTCCATAGAAATGTGATCCCATTTCCATTCAGGAATCGATAAACTGTGCAGTAGATCTCCTGGTTTCTTTCTTTCCGCTTTCACCTGTTGGCAATTCAGACACTTGGAAACAAATTCTGCAACATCAGTCTTCATCTGTTTCCACCAAAACTGTCCTTTCAAATCATTGTACATCTTTCTGCCACCAGGATGAATTCTAAAACGATTTCTGTGCGCTTCTACCAGTATCCGCTGTCTCAATTCTGAAACATTCGGCACAACAATACGATTGTTCATATACAGTACATCATCACGTACCTGATACTCTGATCGATGACCTGATATGACCATCTCAATTGAGTTCTGTACATTCTGATCAACTTTCTGAGCCGCTTTAATTTTCAAAATCAGCTCTGGTTCGACTTTAATAGCATACAATCTCAGAGGCTGACAATCTGTTTCAAATGATAATCCAGAAAAACAGCAATCTTCTATTAAATTTGAAACACATATTGTCGATAAGGACAAAGAAAATACCTTACGACTCAGTGCATCAGCTGCTGCATTGGACTTTCCCGGATAGTACTTGATTTCACAAACGAAATCTTTCAGCAAATCAAGCCATATTATTTGTCTCATATTCAATTCAGACTGTGATAACAGATATTTCAAGCTTTTATGATCAGAATAGATTTCGAATTTCTCACCGTACAGGTGATGTCACAAAATCTTCAATGCAAAGACAATGGCTGCCAATTCAAGATCATGAATTGGATAACGAGTCTCATGTGGCTTCAACTGTCTCGAAGCATAGGCAATGACATGCCCTCGCTGCATCAACACATAACGCAACCCTCTGTGAGAAGCGTCACAATATACAACAAAATCACCAGTACCTGACGGAATAGTCAACACCGGAGTACTGGTCAATCTCCTCTTTAACTCAACAAAACTGGACTCACACTCCTCAGACCAGGAAAACGGAGCATTCTTCTGAGTTAACCGCGTAATAGGTTTAGCAACACTCGAGAAATCTTTAATGAATCGGCGATAATATCCTGCCAAACCCATAAAGCTGCGTATCTCTGGTACAGATGTCGGTCTCGGCCAACTGATCACAGCCTCAACCTTACTAAGATCAACTGAAATTCCATCACCAGATATGATGTGACCCAGAAATACAACATGTCTCAGCCAAAACTCACATTTCAACAATTTGGCATACAATTTCTCCGCCCTCAAAATTTTCAACACAGTTCTCAAATGTTCAGCATGTTCTATCATATTCTTCGAATAAATCAAAATATCATCGATGAATATAATCACAAAATCATCAAGATATTTCTGAAACGCACGGTTCATTAAAACCGAAAGGCATGACAATAAACTCATAATGTCCATACCTGGTTCTAAACGATGTCTTCGAGATATCATAATCTCTGACTCTCAGCTGATGATATCCAGATCTCAGATCGATCTTGGAATAAACAAATGATCCCTGCAAGTGATCAAACAAATCATCTATACGAGGCAATGGATATTTTTCTTTACCATAGCCTTGTTCACTTGCCGGTAGTCAATGCAAAGTCTCATTGAACCGTCTTTCTTCTTCACAAACAACACTGGAGCACCCCAAGGAGAAACACTCGGTCTGATTTAACCCTTGGCCAGTAAGTCTTCTAACAGTTCTTTCAATTCAATTGGTGTCATTCTGTACGGAGCTCTAGAAATCGGAACTGTACCTAGCATCAATTCAATACTGAAATCTATTTCTCGAATCGGAGGCAATCCCGGAATCTCGTCGGGGAAAACACCTGCAAACTCGCATACCACTGGAAAATCAGCCAATGATGGGCTCGATTTCAGTAAATCAACTGAATAGACAAGGAATCCCTCTGCTCCTTTCTGCAATAATCGAGTCATAAACATAGCAGATATCAAAAAAATTCTAGATCCAGAACCCTTACCGTAAAATTTCCACTCCTCAGCCGTCTCAGGTCTGAATATAACAATCTTATGGAAACAATCAACAGTAGCTCTGTATTTGGTTAGCATATCGATACCGATAATACAATCAAAATCAGATAACCCAAGCACAATACAGTCTAACTCGATCTCATGCCCATCATACTGCAGTATACAAGATCTAACAGACTTCACTGATATCAAACATGTCCCTAATGGAGTAGATACAGATACTACAGCAGCTAGGGACTCAATAGGCAATGCATGCATCAATGCAAATCTCTTAGAAATAAATGTATGTGATGCACCAGTATCAATCAATACATAAGCAGGATAACCAGAAATAAAACAGTTACCTGCAACAACATCATCAGGTGCGTCCTAAGCCCGCTCCTCTGTCAAGGCAAATACTCTGGCCTGCTTTCTAGGAGGCTGGCTAACAGTCTGGCTTCCTCCTGGCCTGTGTTGTGACTGGGTCGATGGTGCTGGCTGAAAAGAGTGAACAGCTAATGGTCGTCTCCCTGTCTGAGCCACTGATCCACATGACTCTGCTCCGTGGAATCCCTGGGAACCTCTCTGGGGACAAACTCTGGAAAAATGTCCCTGCTGTCTGCATATACGGCAACTGCCAAACACTACTCGACACTGCTCTGTGGAATGTCTCCCTACACAAGTGCTGCAGTAAGCTCCTGTATAAATCTGGCCCTGACCTGTCTGTCTCGAGCCACTAGAACTGGATGAACTGCTTCCAGATCTCTTGAACTGTTTCCCTCTAGCTTTCAACTGATCTTTCCTTCCACTGCCATTTCCACTCTCAAATCTGGGAGGAGGTTGTGGAAACTGAGCTGAGGATGGTTGCTGTGTTCTCGGTGCTGGTGCGACATACGAAGCTTCTTTCTGTCTAATCAGACCAGCTTCGGCTCCTTTTGCTCTATCCAAGGCATCAACAAAGTTGTTTGGTCGTCCAGTGTTCACCAATGTAAAAATGTCAGTATTCAGACCATTGATAAACTGATCCGCAACAAATTCTTCATTCTCAGCCACATGCGGAGCAAATCGCAACAATGTATAGAACTTGGCCACATACTCCTCAATGTTTAGCTAACCCTGTCTCAGATTTGCAAATTCTGCCTCCTTGTCTTTCCTGTACGATACTGGGAAGAATCTTCGATAAAACTCAGTTTTAAAGACATTCCAGGTAATAGTAGTACCTCGATGCTCCAAAGCCCTCTTTGTCGTAATCCACCAGTTCTTTGCAACGTCATGCAACTGGTGCCTAATCAGTTTCACTCTCCGCTCATCTGTATAATCCAATGAGTCAAACAACATCTCAATGTCATCTAGCCAACTCTCGCAATCAACTGAAGTCTCAGTACCCTTCAGAGTCGGTGGATGGAACGACTGAAATCTCTTCAGCAATGTTTCCATTGGTGTTGTTGTCACATCCATTGGAGGATTCGAAGTACTGCCCTGTTTTGGGATTCGTCGGGGAGGCATATCTGATTATCAAAAGGGTTAGCAACCAAATGCAACAAACATGTTTCAGTCCTCCTCTGATCATCTTACTGCTGATCAATAATTGGTTCTGATTCATTATCAATTAATACACATTACCAATCAAATCAGATAATTCAGGTAAACATGTATTAAAGCAGTAATACATGCTAGCAATCACAAGCAGGAAAGAAAACTCAATCTACCCCGCTCACTAGCTTCTATCTCAATCTAGAGGATCTATCGCTCTGATACCACCTGTTGTGAGGACCCGGACGCTAATCATCTTCTTAATCGTCATTGGGATAAATGGATCAATTAATTAATCTGGGTCTAAATTTTTTTTAAATTGCGGAACGTAATGTAATTCAATCTAATATACATATCAGTATAAAAGTACAAGTCTTGTACAACAAACATCAAACTCAAACTAATGTTCAACAACTAAATGTCAAGTGCTGAATCCTATCTACAACAACGTCAAAGTCCGTAGTCTCCACTCTAATCATGATCTCTCATCATCTCCTCGACCCTGATCCTGTCCCACCTATTGTCATGCACACATACAAACACGACAACAGCCGGATAACTCCGGTGAGAATAAAATCCCAGTATAAGCAATGTATACATGCGATGCATAAAATCATATACAAAAGAATAAACCATGTATTAAGAACATTAATCATAATTTATGACACATTAGTGAATATAGATAAAACTCTCTAACTCGTCATCTCCGACTCTACTCATCTCTAATCTAGGGATCTCGGTTCCTGGACATTAACAAATATATTGAATCTCAGCGATAGGAGTCGATCCGCCCCTAAGCAATATCGATATAAGTCAATAATCCAGTGTCTTGGCATATCCGCCACAGACTTGGCATATCCGCCAAAGCTATCCTATGACATTGTGCAATGGGCCAATGACCACTCTATCACTGTCTGGCCCTTCTGTCAATGACTCTCGCTCAATAGCTATCGGCTATTCTCTACTTTCTATAAATCAATAGATTAATCATATCATTGTAAAACAATTGCAATAAAATAAAGTATGTGGTTTCAGGGAAACTAGAGTCCAATCTGACTCAAGTTAATCTCCCGGTTAACATCGACTTATACCTTTCGTTCTTAGTCTCGGTCTGAAGATTCTGTCAATCTGAAATGACATATCGAGAATAGTAATATCAACGTTCCATTCCCAATACAATACTAAATCCGATCAATCTGAATCTAATTCAAAATTAACAGCATAACGGCACAATTCCGATATCCCCGTCAATACAATATCAACAGATATCAATTACAAATCATAACCAATACCCGATACAATACAGAATCAGTCAATAATCCAAATATTTTCAATTTCCAATTAATATAATCAGAAAATCATAACAATTCCATAATCAATCTGTTTTTCGATCTGACTTTGATTCTACGATGTTTAACATATGCAGAACACCATATAATGATCAAATAATAATTCCTCTAATATCATAATTTCAAATGATAACAGAACTCAATAAAACTTACGCCCAGTTTTAGCTGTTGACAATAGGATCACAGCACAGTGCTCAGATCGAAATTCTGATAATCGGATCTTGAAAAATCAAATTCTATGTTGAAATGAAGTTTGAGGGAATTTCAGAAGTTGAAGCTCTCGTTCTTGCTGGAGATTTGATGGAATGAAAGAAATAATACATATCAAAGTGCATGGTGAAGACAAGTGTCCCAAAATCCCCTTAATTGCACTTTAGTCCTTGAAATCTTCACTATTTGCAATTTGGTCCTCACAACTCTTTTTTAATTCCATTTCAATTTTAATTAATTAAAAAAACCGTGGAATCTAATTTATCATTCTAAAATTCATAAATTAAATAATCTCGGATTAAAATGATAAAATCTCGGGCCTTACACTGGTGCAGACTTAAACTGTATCAAATCAGAAATAGTACCTACTGAATTCCAACAAAAAACACAATAAAGACTTTAAGCTGCTAATAATTCAAGATTAAATTTAAATTCAAAAACAGACGCATCAATAATAAATAATGGTATTTTCATAAAAACCACTTTTGTTTTGGTAAATGATATTCATCACACTGTAATATTAGGAACTCTTTTTATAAGTTTAATTACTCCATATAAAGTAAACAATGACTCTATTTCTTTTAAATTCAATCATAAAAAATTAAAATTTGAATTTTTAGAAAAACTCCGAACTAGAAACCTTAACTTAATAAAAGCATGTTCAATTTATGAAAATAATATTAATACAATAATCCAAGAGAAGACTTTTCAATTAGAAAATCTTAAAAAAGATGTTTCCTTAAAAAGAATACAAAACCAAATAGAAACAAAAGCAATTCAAAATAAAATTCAAAATTTCAAAAAATATTAGAAACAGAAGTCTGTTCAGAAATTCCCAATGCTTTTTGGAATAGAAAACAACATATTGTTGATCTTCCCTATGAAGAAGATTTCAATGATAGACAAATACCAACTAAGGCTAGACCAATCCAAATGAATTTTGAATTAGAAGAACATTGTAAAAAAGAAATTCAAGATTTAGAAAAAAAGGGTTAATTTCTAAATCTAGATCCTCTTGGAGTTGTGCTGCCTTTTATGTTAATAAAAATTCAAAAATTGAAAGAGGAACGCCCGATTAGTAATTAATTATGAACCATTAAATAAAGCATTAAAATAGATCAGGTATCCAAAACCAAATAAAAAAGACTTATTACAAAAACTCCATAATGCTTATATATTTTCCAAATTTGATATGAAATCTGGATTTTGGCAAATACAAATTTCTCAAAAGGATAAATATAAAACTGCTTTTACAGTCCCTTTTGGACAATATGAATGGAATGTAATGCCTTTTGGAGTTAAAAATGCCCCTTCTGAATTCCAAAGAATTAAAAATGAAATATATAATGATTATTCAAAATTCTGCATTGTTTATATTGATGATGTATTAATATTCTCTAATAATGTCGAAGATCATTTTAAACATCTACAAACATTTCTTTATATCACAAAACAAAATGGTCTAGTTGTATCAAAATCAAAAATAAGTTGTTTCCAAACTAGGATAAGATTTTTAGGTCGTTACATATCTCATGGTACCATAACTCCCGTTGAGAGATCTTTAGAATTCACAAATAAATTTCCAGACAAAATACTTGATAAAACCCAACTACAAAGATTCTTAGGAAGTCTAAATTATGTTCTAGATTTTCGTCCAAATATCAATAGAATAGCAAAACCCTTACATGATAGACTCCAAAAAAACCCAAAACCATGGACAGAAAAACATACAGAAATTGAAAAAACATTAAAAAGCAAGTGTTAGAAATCCCATGCCTTCATATTGCAGATCCCAACCTACAAAAAATCATAGAAACAGATGCGTCAGATTTAGGATATGAAGGTATATTAAAACAAAAACGAGAAAACAAAGAGTGCATAGTGCAGTACACATCTGCCCATTAGAATGATACCCAGAAAAATTATTCAGCTATAAAGAAAGAAATTTTGAGTATTGTTTTATGCATCCAAAAATTCCAGAGTGATCTTTTCAACCAATTTTTTTTTACTAAGAATAGATTGTAAGAGTGCAAAAGAAATGTTACAAAAAGATGTCGAAAATCTTGCCTCAAAACAAATTTTTTCTAGATGGCAAACTATTCTTAGTATATTTGATTTTGAAATCAAATTCATAAAAGGAGATACAAATTCTTTACATGATTTCCTCACAAGAGGATTTCTCCAAAACAGAAATGCCACCAAAAAAGGATAAAAAGCTTGTTCAAACTCCTACCGAACCAGCAAAAAACAAAACCTGGTATGACATCGTCACAAAAGAAGAAGAAGAGGAATTTAAAGATACTGCACAATCAAAACCACAGGTAAGTGATGATTTGGAGAAAAGACTTAAATTCCTTGAATCGTTTCTCCAAACACCTTAAATAAAAAAATTCCTTTGCCAAAACCCAGGCAAGTGAAAGCTCCGACAAGAAACCCTATAAAGAAACTCTTACCAAAGATTCCTTTCAAACTGTTTCGTTTTCCGATAATTCCTAAAAAACCTCTTATCACACTACAAATTTTCAGCTTGTTCTCACACAACCACCATTAAACCCTCCTTCTGATTATTTGATTATAATTGGCAGAATAGAGGAACTTAGAAAGAACAGAGGCTTAGTTGAGAGTCTCTCCCTAACTCAAGACACAATCAGCAAACGAGTTGACTTTGTGGAGACGTCTGTCTCAAGGAAAATAGATTTGCTGCAAACCACAGTGCTTAATGCAATCTTAAACGTGTCCACTACTGTCGGCCTCTTATCAGTTGATGTTCGGAGGTTATCAAATAAGATGGATGTATTGACAAAAATGGGGAAGAGATTAAAGCTCAACTAGATAAATCAACAAAGCAGTCAGAATCTCGTTGAAGAGCAGTCAGAAGTTAATTGTTTCGAGTAGCAGTTTTTATTGTTTGAAGATTATTATTTTCTAAGAAGAAGTTCAGTTAATCGAATTCTTATCTTATCTACAATGAGTTAAGTTGATCAGTTATTATCTGCTTAGTTTTGTCAAACACCTAACAAGGAGAAATTGTTGGAAACTAAGTTTCGGCATTTGACAAACTGAAGGACAAAAGCTCGAACCAACTGATTATATAATAACTGAACGCGTGAAGCCGCGACTGAACTACGCAACTGATTTACGCAACTGAACGAGCAATCAACTAACAGCAGTTGTAAACCTTACCAGTTATTGCCCAGCAGCTGATTCTTCAGCTGAACACGTCATCAGCTATCGGGAAAGGACATTCAACCGACAGTGGTACACAACAGACTTTTACATAGTGGAACGCCGCATTTCAGATATTGCAATGTACGGTTGTCAGAGGAATATTGACGTGGCAATGAACGAATATAAAGATTCAAATATTATTTAATATTACCGTTGAGAGGGAAGCCTATAAATAGGTGAAGAGGGCAGCTGAAATAAGTACAACACGAACAACTATTCTATTCAAGCTTGCTGTTACGCTGCTAAAATCACTACTCGTATTCAAATATCAAAAGCTCACTCTTATCAGATTTATCAGTAGCAATCAAGGCTACATTTACGAGCTTGTTAGCACTCTAAAATCATTGTTAGATTCATTCAGTCGTGTTAAATTTAGTCACGCACTGTAAAAGTTTTTGTGAACTAAGAGTTTCAGTTTTGGCAGTGTTAAGTCCAAATTGAAGTGGGTCAGTACAACTTTTGTATTTGATCAAAGTCTTTTAGTGAAAATCCTATCTTCGTGATAGAAGGGGTGACGTAGGTGTTCTTCTATTCTCCGAACATCTAGAAACAAACCGTGTGCATTTTACTTCAGTTATTAATTTCAGTCAGTTATTCTATCTCTCAGTCAATTTATTTCCACAACTGTTTTTCAGTTAAACTAATTGTTATCGACTGACGAGATACCGAGTGTCAATTTTTCACTAAACAAAACCCAATCTTCAAAAAACATATATAATCCGTGAGTATTTATTCAACCCCCTTCTAAACACTTATCACCTTCTAACCGATCCTTTCACGCACTTATTGTGATATGCTGGACTTACATTCGAACAAGACCAGTTATAATCTCTAACAGGATTCTAGCACCCTTTGCAAAATCGTTAAACAAAGGAAGGAGTTTATTCACTCTCCCTCTAAACTCCTTATCGATCCCCAACAGTTTTTCATCTTGCATATTCGTCAATCTTTTTTTTTTTTGAAAAAAATGATAACATAATCTATACTTATCATTGTTTTGAATACTAAGTATTACATAACATCCAAAACGATGATGAGCATAAATTATCATCATTTACACGATGCGACTTGAACTCAGAGCACTCAATGAATAAAGATAGAAAATGAAAACGCAAGAGAATTATGTGGTTAGACCAAGAAAAGACCTACATCCACGGAAGAACAGTCAAATTCCTTATCGATGATCACAAAAGATAAACAAGTAAAAGATCTTTACACAAGATAACTCAAATGAAAAGCAGAAACTTCTTCGAACAAGTTTTCCCCTGCCTTTCTTCCCTCTTGTTTTTTTCCCCGACTTTCTTCTATTTTCGAGTCTATTGAATTCATGATAACTTCGGTTAAACACTTTTGTATTTATGCACAATCATGTTGACTCAGTTAACTAGTCATAAAATAATATCTTCCTTATTTTTTTTCAACAAAACCTAACAAATCAGTGGTTTCAACAGTTGCAACTTCCCACAAACTTCTTCTCTTGAATTCTGTAGAAGCTTCTCTTAGAGACACTTATCTCAATAATCTCCATCTTGTCTCTAAAGAAGTAGCTAGCTTGTTGGCAAAACACCGAAGCGATACCGACCACGATGATAATATAATATCCAACTATTGCGGAAAAAAATAACCAACAAGAGCACAAAGATTTACGTGGTTCACCCAATATAGGCTACGTCCACGGAGCTACTGCAGATCTTTTATAACAGGAGAAATATTACAACAAGTGTATACAACAATACACTAAATATCTCATACTACCAACCCGAGTATATCGAGAAAATAATTTCTCTAACTTACACAAGAGAATTCTTGCATTCAAAGAAAAAAAATATCAAAGCTGAAAATCTTTTGATTTTGGGATATAATAACTGAAGAAATTGAGCTCTATTTAAAACTAATTCCCTCGTTTAGTTTTATAAAATTTTCGATGTGGGATATGTGATTTTTATTATTTTATTAAATGTGGGCCCCACCCCATTAAATCTCACTTAACAATTCTCCCACTTGAAGACTTGATTTCAATCATGTCTTCACACCATCAGTGCAGCAGCTCATACCTCCTTTGTTAATCCAAGAGACCAACTGAAGTCAAACACAACTTCAGTTTTTCAATGAGAACAACCTTCGTGAGCATATCAGCTGGATTCTTGCTTCTAGGAATCTTCTCAAGCTTCAAGACTCCATTCACCCGATCTCTAAGGATCCCCATTCCAAGGATTTGTTTTGCAGCACCCAAATCTTTCAAAGCAAATTCTTTTGATAACTCTTTCTCGAGTTTATCAATCTCCTTCAGACAAGCTCCTGCTATCAACATATCATCTATATATATCAGTAGTATGATATAATAATCATCAATCTTCACATAAAAACAGTGATCATCCTGATACCTCAGAAAACCATCATTATTCATTACACCATCAAACTTCTTGTACCACTGTCTTGGAGCTTGTTTGAGACCATACAAGGTCTTATGAAGTTTGCACACAATTTTCTCTTTTTCTCGTAATTCAAATCCCTGTGATTGATTATTTCTTCATCTAGCTTACCATGAAGAAATGTCGTCTTTACGTCTAGCTGTTCCAGATGTAAATATTTTTTTACCATCAATCCAAGTACAGTCCTGATAGTAGTTAACTTTACCACCAGAGAGAAAATATCAGTGTAAACAATTACTTAGTTTTCACCTTTTACAACAAGTATTTCTTTGTACCGCTTGCTACTGTCATGTTCTAACCGGTACTCCCACTTGCTATGTAAAACCTTTTTACCTTCAGGAAGTTCTGACAACTCCCACATGTGATTGGATGACAGTGAATCCATCACATATTGCATGGCTAACTCCCACTGTTTAAAGGTCTCATAAACATCCGATTTATTTTTCACATAATAAACCCAAAATTTCCTGCTCGAATCGTCAACAGTAGTCCCATAATATCTTGAGTGATCTCCAAGGGATGTCACAGGAGATGGTCCACATACATCAGTATGTACCAGCTCCAAATCTGCCGATTTTGGTTCTCTAACCTCTTTTGAAAAGCTCAAATTTTTCTGCTTTCTAAAAAATGCAGCTTCACACAGCTTGTGTTCAACGATCTTTAATTCTGGTAGCTTTCCGTTTGAAACAAGCATTTTCATTCCCTTCTCACTTGTATCCCCAAGCCTACTATGCCATAGACTTGAACTGGCTCCAACATCCACATCCGCTAATTTATTTATCAAACTAGAATTCGTATAAAGTGTTCCAGTTTTCTTTCCTCGAGCAACAATTATGGCTCCCTTTTTAACTTTCCAAGAACCATCACCAAAGGTCAACTTATGACCTTCGTCGTCAAGCTGTCCCACTGAAATCAGGTTGTGTGTCAACTTTGGTACATGCCTTACTTTGTTGATTTTCCAGACAGATCCATTTGTCATCTTCATCCGGATATCACTCATACCAATTATTTCCAAAGTTTTTCCACCAGGAAAACTTTTCTGTAATCTTCGCAATGTAATTATCGAATACATCACGATTACCATGGTATGAACGAAGCTTCCGAGTCCATAACCCAACAATCAACCGGGCTTTCCATGGATAGTAATAGAGCATCATGTACCTCCTCAGTAACAACATTAGCGTCGTTCTTTGTTGATTTGCAATTCTTTTTCAAGTGACCAGTCTCACCACAGTTCCAGCACTTCACATTCTTTTCAAATGTGTTATTGTCTTTTTCATTTCTTGACTTTACCATGCCATTGGTTAAAACTCTTTTCGCCACTCCAGCCTCTTCCTCTATTCTCGAGATTTAGAGCAGAATTTGATGATGTTCCTTCACGAGAATTCATCTTGCGAATTTCTTCGGCAAGAATTTGATCTCTGACATCATTGAATTTTAGTTTTTATTTTCCAACAGAGTTGCTAACCGTTGCCCGCATCGGTTCCCAATTGTCTGGTAAAGACGCCAAAAGAATAAGTGCCCAAATTTAATTTCAACCGATATCAGCTGTGAAACAATCAATGTTGAATTCATTGGTGTGTTTAGCCACCGATGCATCTTCTCTCATCTTCAAGTTAAATAACTTTTTCACGAGATGTGGGGACCCGGACGCTAATCAAGTTCTTAATCATCGTTGGGACTAATTAATCAATTAGAAAACAGGGTCTAATTTTTTTTTTAAAATGCGGAACGTAGTGAAATAAAACTCATATACATATCAGTATAAAATACGATACAAGTCCTGTACTGCATGCATTCAACTAAACTAAGGTTTAACAACTAATGTCAAGTGTTACAACCCTATTATACATCATAATCAAAGTCCGGAGCCTCCACTCTAATCACGATCTCTCCTCATCTCCTGGACCCTGATCCTGTCCCACATGTTGTCATGTACACATACAGACAAGACAACAGCCGGATAACTCCGGTGAGAATAAATCCCAGTATAAATCAACGAAACATGCAATCATATAAACCCATATAAAGCATTAATCAGGTAACAGATATATGTATCAAAATCTGAAACATAAACCATTATAGACTGTCGACAATGCTCATAACTCTATCATTCAGACTAGACTCGCTCCTAGTCTAGGGATCCCAGTTTCCAGATGTGGTGTTCCTATATCGATTTCCGTAATAGAAGGAACAGTAATTCCATTACTCGATATAACCAAATATGGTGTTCCTATATCGAATTCCGTAATAGAAGAATTCCAATCCTATTTACTCGATATAACCAAACATCCGGTGTCCTGACCTAACCGTCATGGACTGTAGCTGTGGGGACCCGGGCTCTAACTCAATTCTATCTGGGATTAAATGGATCTGTGAGAAAATGTGGGTCAAATTTTCTCTTTTTAACATTAAATCAAATGTCATTATTAAGCATAATCTTTGTTTATTAATTTACATCATACATAATGTACAAACATGATAAACGTGTCTCGTCTTAATACATCAATCCAACTAGTATATAGTTTAATACAAACCATAAATACAAATACTACAAGTCTAGTAAGAGCCACTAGTCATCATCTGCGCCCGTAGTCACCACGCTATCTCGTACTCATCTCTGTCGTGACCCAGATCCTGCCCCACCTGTTGTTATGCACACATACAGACATAACAACAGCCGGAAACTCCGGTGAGAACAATCCCATTATAAAACATGTATACATGTATATGCATAATAAAATCATAAAATACAATATCATGCATGTGATCTACATCATAGGTTCCATAGTCTATGAAACCAGCATATGTGAGCATGCAAAGCAAATCAACTCATGTCTTGACTCTACTCTAGGGATCCCGGGGTGAATAAGACGTCACTTTCTGTTACCTACCCTCCCAATCGGGGTAACTGTACGTCTTACTCCTAGACTTAGGTCGTGTCTGTATCGAATGTCTACAATCGGAGGAAGTCTGCTCCTATGCGTCGATACCCCGAACGTCTAGTTTTGACAACTCTGTCAATGACTCTCCTATCTCAATGCTTGAATATAAATCTATAGACACAGTATTATCATATCAGGAGATTTCCATATAATCCATAAACAATTCAAAACATATCAAAAACATAAACAATAAATCTAGTATGTGATTTGGTTGGGAAACTCTAATCAAATCTGATTCGAGTCGTGTCTTCCCTACAATCACATGAATTATACCTTTGTTGTCGTATAATCGTCGTCGTAGTCGAAGTCTCGATCTTGAGATTACCAATATAAATCTGAAATGGTATAATCAATGTGCTAACTATAAATCTTCTACTCAATGCAACACATTTATAATTTGTAACAATTCTTGATACACTTCATATTTAATCTCGATATAAATCAACGGCATAACGGCATGTTCTCAAGCGCTACCAATCAATTCAAATCTCAATGTATATCAACACATCAAAAATCTCAATTCAAAATCAATGCCATAACCATTTTGACTCTGAAAATCTGCATGATCTTAATTCAATACATGCTGGAATTACACAACAATCACATACAATATCCGGTAATCAAAGCGTTTACGATTCTACAACTTCTATGATCTCAAGAACATCTATTCACAACCATATCAGAATTCCTCCAACATTTCAACTTCAAACATGCTGAAAAGATATAAAAATATACCTTTTTGAAGCCCTTGTCGAGAGGAACACGAATCTCGTCTCGGATTTAAGTTTATATGTGTAATTCCTTCAAAATCACAACCTTAAAGTATAAAGAATTGAAGCTTCTCTCCACTCTCTCTCGTTTCTCAGCTGATGAAAGGGTGAAAGTGAAGACTCAGCACAATTCTATATATATATCATGCCATGTGTCAACTTGAGAAGCAAAGGTGGATTTCTCGCATGCAGCACCGCGGGTGCGGTCCTCTTACACCGCGGGTGCGCTCATGCTTCGGCAACTCTTTTATTTTCTAAAATCATCGACCGCAGGTGCGGTCTCATGGGCACCGCGGGTGCGGTCTTGACACCGCAGGTGCGGTCTTGTTCTTACCGTGGGTGCGGTATCGCAATGTCAAAATTAGGCACCCTACTGGACATCGACCGCGGGTGCGGTCCTGTTCTTACCGCGGGTGCGGTCTTGCTTCGTAAAAATGTGCAACTTTCTGTCCATGCTACCGCGGGTGCGGTGTGGTTTCGTCCTCACCTTATTCAAAACTCTCATTTCATGTCATGCATTCTCATATATTCCGAGTCTCACGTCAATAAAGATTAATAAATCAAATCTCAAACCCTATATCATGCATACTCATATTATCCGAGTATTTTGTCAATGAAGACTATTAATCTCGAGCCTTACATTTCTCCCCCTCTAAGAAATGATTTCGTCCTCAAAATCACAAGCAATCTATCGAAGCATACATTGAAGTAATATAATCAAGACTGAAGAATCACTTACATCATGTAAATAGCTTGGGATACTTCTGTCTCATATCTGCTTCTGTCTCCCAAGTCGCTTCTTCGATGCCATGACGACTCCATTGGACTTTCACGAGCGGAATAGTCTTTGTTCTGAGCTTCTTTTCTTTCCGATCAAGAATCTGTATCGGTTGTTCAACATAGCTCAAAGTCTGATCAAGCTCAGCTTCGTCAGGGTGAATGACATGAGAGATATCTGGCATATATCTACGCAACATCGATACATGAAAGCGTCATGTATCCCGAATAAAGAAGGAAGAGCAAGTCGATATGCTCGATTGTCAATCTTCTCAAGAATCTCGTAAGGACCGATGTATCTCGGAGACAACTTTCCACGTTTGCCAAATCTGACAACGCCTCTAAAAGGGGAAATCTTTAGAAACACTCTGTCTCCTGCTTCAAATACTAACGGTCTACGTCTGATATTGGCGTATTTCGCTTGCCTATCTTGTGCCGTCTTCATTCTTTTCTGAATGATCTTCACCTTCTCAATCATTTCACGTATCATATCAGGCCCAAGTTCTGGTACCTCAGATACCTCATCCCAGTACAATGGAGATCTGCACTTCTTGCCATACAAAGCTTCAAACGGTGCCATCTCAATACTCGTTTGATAGCTGTTATTGTATGAGAATTCGCAAAGAGGTAGGGAATCTTGCCAACTAGTGTCAAAATCTAGCACCACGGCTCTCAACATATCCTCTAAAGTCTGGATAGTCCGCTCTGACTGTCCGTCTGTCTGAGGATGATAAGCAGTAGTCAAGTGTAAAGTCGTACCTAGAGCCTGCTGCAAACTGTGCCAGAAGTGTGAAGTAAATCGTGGATCACGATCTGATACGATAGACTTCGGCACACCATGTAATCTGACTACCTCTCGAACATACAACTCTGCCATCTGATCATGACGATATGTCGTTCTGTATGGAATAAAGCAAGCTGATTTGGTCAATCGATCAATAATGACCCAAATCGCATCACAGCCACGGGAAGAACGAGGTACCTTTGTCACGAAATCCATGGAAATGTGATCTCATTTCCATTCTGGAATAGACAAACTCTGAAGTAAACCTCCGGGCTTCTTTCTCTCAGCCTTCACCTGTTGGCAAGTTCAAACACCTAGACACAAATTCTGCAATATCTGACTTCATCTGTTTCCACCAGAACTGTGTCTTCAGGTCGTTGTACATTTTACGGCCTCCAGGATGAATGCTAAACCGACTACAGTGCGCTTCTGACATGATCTGTTGTTTCAAATCTGAAACATCTGGCACTACAAGACGGTTATTCACGTATAGCACATGATCACGTACCTGATACTCGGAATATATGCCCTGATCTGACCATATCAATCGATCTCTGGACATTTGGATCAATTTTCTGTGCTTCTTTGATTCTCATAATCAAGTCTGGCTTAAGCTTGAATCGAAGAAAGTAGCAATGGTCTACTACCTGTATCAAATGCTAATCCAGACAGACAAGCAATCTTCAACTAAATTCGAAACACCTATTGTCGATAAGGATAGAGCACAAACCTTTCGACTCAAGCGTTTGCTGCTGCATTTGACTTTCCTGAATAGTACTTGATTTCGCAATCAAAGTCTTTCAACAAATCGAGCCATCTACGCTGTCTCATGTTCAACTCAGATTGAGAAAACAAGTATTTTAGGCTCTTGTGATCGGAATAAATTTCAAATTTCTCGCCATACAGATAATGACGCCAAATCTTCAGTGCAAATACGATAGCCGCCAATTCAAGATCATGAATTGGGTATCGAGTCTCGTGTGGCTTCAGCTGTCTAGAGGCATATGCAATCACATGTCCTCGCTGCATAAGAACACACCCCAGCCCTCTGTGAGATGCATCACAATATACAACGAACTCACCCGTACCTGAAGGAATCATCAAGACAGGTGCACTGGTCAGCCTCTTCTTCAACTCTAGAAAGCTAGACTCGCAATCTTCAGACCACACAAATGACGTATTCTTCTGTGTCAACTGGGTGATTGGCTTCGCAATACTGGAGAAATCTTTGATGAATCTTCTATAGTACCCTGCTAGACCCATGAAACTGCGTATCTCTGGCACAGAAGTCGGTCTAGGCCAACTGATCACAGCCTCAACTTTACTCGGATCAATAGAAATACCATCTCCAGATATAATATGACCCAAGAAGACAACCTGTCTTAGCCAAAACTCACATTTGGACAGTTTAGCATATAATCTTTCATTCCTCAGTGTTTGCAACACAATTCTCAAATGATTGGCATGCTCATTCAGATTCTTTGAGTATACCAAAATATCATCAATAAAAACAATCACAAACTCATCCAAATACTTCTGAAAGATGCGGTTCATCAAACTCATAAATACCGCAGGAGCATTCGTTAGACCAAAAGGACATGACAACAAACTCATAATGTCCATACCTGGTTCGGAATGCTGTCTTCGGTATATCAACATCTCGAACTCTGAGTTGATGATATCCCGATCGCAAGTCAATCTTGGAATAAATAGATGATCCCTGCAACTGATCGAATAATCGTCTATTCTAGGCAAAGGATATTTATTCTTTATCAGTTGCCTTGTTCAGTTGCCTGATAGTCTATACACAATCTCATTGATCCATCTTTCTTTCGTACAAATAGCACCGGAGCACCCCAAGGAGACACACTCGGTCTAATGTATCCCTTGGCCAGAAGATCTTCTAACTGTGCTTTCAACTCTTTCAGTTCTATCAGGTACCATCCTATACGGAGCTCTCGAAATAGACACGGTACCTGGAATCAGATCAATGCTAAAATCTACCTCTCGAGCTGGAGGTAACCCTGGAATCTCATCCGGAAACACATCTGCAAATTCCCGCACTACTGGCAAATCTGCCAATGCCGGGCTAGATTTCTATAGATCTACCGCATAAACAAGGAACCCTTCTGCTCCTTTCTGCAACAATCTACTCATAGTCAGAGCAGATACTAAGGGAATCCGAGATCTGGAACCCTTACCATAGAATTTCCACTCCTCTGTCATCTCAGGTCTGAATCTGACAATCTTGTGGAAACAGTCTACGGTAGCTCTGTACTTAGTCAACATGTCAATTCCGACAATGCAATCAAAATCAGATAAACCAAGTACAACACAATCTAAATCGATCTTATGCCCCTCAAACTGTAGTATGCAATGTCTAACTGAAGTCACAGATATAAGACCACTCCCCAACGGAGAAGAAATAGATACTACAGTAGACATTGACTCGACAGGCAAGGAATGCAACAATGCAAAACGTTCTGATATGAATGTATGTGATGCACCTGTATCTATCAATACATATGCAGGATAACCGCAAAGAAAACAGTTACCTGCAATCACGTCATCTGGCGCATCTTGTTCCTGCTCCTCTGTCAATGCAAACACCTGAGCCTGTTGTCGAGGAGGTTGGCTCACCGTCTGGCCACTTCTGTCTCTAGGCTGTGTCTGTGGGGGCGTGGGCTGGAAGGAATGGACATATGAAGCTTGCCTCTCTGGCTGAGCTACTGAAGCTGATGACCCTGCACTCTGAAATAACTGGGCACCTTTTTGGGGACAAACTCTGGCGAAGTGTCTTGGCTGCCTGCAATAGTTACATCTGCCCATCACTCCCTGGCACTGCTCAGTGGCATGCCTACCACCACACGAACTGCAATAAACACCTCTGTACTCTGAACTCTGACCCTGACCTCTCTGTCGGGATCCACTGGAGCTCGACGAACTGCTCCCAGCTCTCTTAAACTGCTTCCCCTTAGCCTTCAAAACCTCTTTCTTACCACTACCGCTTCCACTATCATATCGAGGAGGAGGTGATGGAAACTGTACGGCGGACGGTGGCGTCGGTCTCTGACCCTGAACACTGTAAGAAGCTCCTCGCTGTCTGATCAAACCAGCCTCTGCTCCCTTTGCTCGGTTCAGCGCCTCAGAGAAGGTATTAGGTCGCCCCGTATTCACCAAGGTGAAAATATCCGGATTCAAACCGTTAATGAATTGATCAGCAACTGCCTCGTCATTCCCTGCTACATGTGGTGCAAATCGAAGCAAGGACGAGAATTTGGCAACATGTGGTGCAAATCGAAGCAAGGACGAGAATTTGGCAACATACTCCTCGATGTTCCATTGCCCCTGTCTTAAATTGGCGAACTCCGCCCCTTTGTCTTTTCGGTATGATACTGGAAAGAAACGTTGATAAAATTCATCTTTAAAAACTTTCCAAGTAATATCAATACCTCGATGTTCTAGGGCTCGTTTCGCCATTAGCCACCAACTCTTGGCCAATTCTCGCAATTGATGACCAATCAGCTTTACTCTCCGTTCGTCTGAATAGGCAAGTGATTCGAACAGCATCTCTATATCATCCAGCCAACTCTCGCAATCAGCTGCATTCTCAGTGCCTTTCAACGTTGGGGGTCGAAATGACTGAAACCGCTTCAAAAAAGTCTCCATTGGTGTAGCGGTCACGTCCATCTGAGTGCCTGACGTACTCCCCTGTTCTGGCACTTGTCCGGCAGCTGGCTGTGGTACTCTTCTAGGCGGCATATCTGAATATCAAACAGATTAGTGTACAGTCTATACCATCTGTCTCAGCCCTCCTCTGATCGAGAATCAGTTCTGATCCAGGCTTGACAATTATATGCTGTAAATCAAATCAGATAATACAACAACACATAATATGGAAAGCAATAAATCATGCTAGCACATCAAAAGCAAGGAAGATGACTCGATCTACCCCACTCATTCTACTCTATCTCAGTCTACCGAACCTACTGCCCTGATACCACCTGTTGTGGGGACCCAGGCTCTAACTCAATTCTATCTGGGATTAAATGGATCTGTGAGAAAATGTGGGTCAAATTTTCGCTTTTTAACATTAAATCAAATGTCATTATTAAGCATAATCTTTCTTTATTAATTTACATCATACATAATGTACAAACATGATAAACGTGTCTCGTCTTAATACATCAATCCAACTAGTGTATAGTTTAATACAAACCATAAATACAAATACTACAAGTCTAGTAAGAACCACTAGTCATCATTCTGCGCCCGTAGTCACCACTCTATCTCGTACTCATCTCTGTCGTGACCCAGATCCTGCCCCACCTGTTGTTATGCACACATACAGACATAACAACAGCCGGAAACTCCGGTGAGAACACATCCCAGTATAAAACATGTATACATGCATATGCATAATAAAATCATAAAGTACAATATCATGCATGTGATCTACATCATAGGTTCCATAGTCTATGAAACCAACATATATAAGCATGCAATGCAAATCAACTCATGTCTTGACTCTACTCTAGGGATCCCGGGGTGAATAAGACGTCACTGTCTGTTACCTACCCTCCCAATCGGGGTAACTGTACGTCTTACTCCTAGACTTAGGTCGTGTCTGTATCGAATGTCTACAATCGGAGGAAGTCTGCTCCTATGCGTCGATACCCCGAACGTCTAGTTTTGAAAACTCTGTCAATGACTCTCCTATCTCAATGCTTGAATATAAATCTATAGACACAGCATTATCATATCAGGAGATTTCCATATAATCCATAAACAATTCAAAACATATCAAAAACATAAACAATAAATCTAGTATGTGATTTGGTTGGGAAACTCTAATCAAATCTGATTCGAGTCGTGTCTTCCCTACAATCACATGAATTATACCTTTGTTGTCGTATAATCGTCGTCGTAGTCGAAGTCTCGATCTTGAGATTACCAATATAAATCTGAAATGGTATAATCAATGTGCATTCTATAAATCTTCTACTCAATGCAACACATTTATAATTTGTAACAATTCTTGATACACTTCATATTTAATCTCGATATAAATCAACGGCATAACGGCGTGTTCTCGAGCTACCAATCAATTCAAATCTCAATGTATATCAACACATCAAAAATCTCAATTCAAAATCAATGCCATAACCATTTTGACTCTGAAAATCTGCATGATCTTAATTCAATACATGCTGGAATTACACAACAATCACATACAATATCCGGTAATCAAAGCGTTTACGATTCTACAACTTCTATGATCTCAAGAACATCTATTCACAACCATATCAGAATTCCTCCAACATTTCAACTTCAAACATGCTGAAAAGATATAAAAATATACCCTTTTGAAGCCCTTGTCGAGAGGAACACGAATCTCGTCTCGGATTTAAGTTTATATGTGTAATTCCTTCAAAATCACAACCTTAAAGTATAAAGAATTGAAGCTTCTCTCCACTCTCTCTCGTTTCTCAGCTGATGAAAGGGTGAAAGTGAAGACTCAGCACAATTCTATATATATATCATGCCATGTGTCAACTTGAGAAGCAAAGGTGGATTTCTCGCACGCAGCACCGCGAGTGCGGTCCTCTTACACCGCGGTTGCGCTCATGCTTCGGCAATTCTTTTATTTTCTAAAATCATCGACCGCGAGTGCGGTCTCATCGGCACCGCGGGTGCGGTCTCATCGGCACCGCGGGTGTGGTCTTGACACCGCAGGTGCGGTCTTGTTCTTACCTCGGGTGCGGTATCGCAATGTCAAAATTAGGCACCCTACTGGACATCGACCGCGGGTGCGGTCCTGTTCTTACCGCGGGTGCGGTCTTGCTTCGTAAAAATGTGCAACTTTCTGTCCATGCTACCGCGGGTGCGGTGTCTTCCCTTACCGCAGGTGCAGTGTGGTTTCGTCCTCACCTTATTCAAAACTCTCATTTCATGTCATGCATTCTCATATATTCTGAGTCTCACGTCAATAAAGATTAATAAATCAAATCTCAAACCCTATATCATGCATACTCATATTTTCCGAGTATTTTGTCAATGAAGACTATTAATCTCGAGCCTTACAGTAGCTCTATCGCTAATATTCTATCTTGAGACATCGTGCAATGTGCCCGTGGCGATCCCGCCACTGTCAGGCACTTCCGTTCCAAGATTTCTACACTATCCTGTGACATCGTGCAATGTGCCCGTGGCGGTCCCACCACTATCAGGCAGTTCTGTCACAAGATTACTCGTCTGATACTTGCTATCTATAATTCAAGAGAACAAGTACATCAGTCAAATCAATGCAATATCAATGTAATAAAATAAAGTATGTGATTTAGGGAAACTCAAGTCTAAACCGACTCAGTCGATCTCCCAATACCACATTGACTTATACCTTTCTTTCGTCGGTTTCTGGCTCAGTCGAAGTCCTGAATTCACATTCTGTCTGGCAATGACAATATCAATAATCTCATGTCAATATACCTTTCAAATCAATAACGATCTGATCAATCTGGATTTAATTCAAAATCAACGGCATAACTGTACAATTTCAATATCCCCGTCAATACAATATGCTCAGATCACAGTTACAATCCACAACCCATATCCAATACAATCCGTACTCCAATCACAATTCAAATCTGTCTGGTATAAATCAATATACCCTAAAAATTCATAACAAATCTATAATCAGTCAGTTTCTCAATCTGACTTCGATTCTACGATGTCTAACATATCAAGAACATCATATATGAATCCTATTCAATTCTGACAATAGCACAATTTCAAAGCATGTCAAAACGTATCAAAACTTACGTCCAGTTGTAGCCTACGTCGATAGGATTACAGTACTGAAGTTGGATTCAAAATCAGACGGACGGATTTTTCACAAAAGGCGTAAGGATTTTCACGATACTTCCTCGAGGCTCTTCTCGATTTCCTCCTTCAGAATTCTGAGGAAAAGATGAAGGAGCTTTATATATATATTGCATGTAATTCGTACGTGGCTTCTCCAGAATTTCGCTCATTTCAGGCGGCGCTCGGGCGGTGCTAAACTACCGCTCGGGCGCTTGCTCGGCGCTCGGGCGGTTAAAACTTACCGCCCGGGCGCGGGAGGTTCTGCCCTCACCCGTCTTCTTTGGCGCTCGGGCGGTCAAAAACTACCGCCCGGGCGCCACATCTTCTGTCCAAGACGTGATTCTATTGAACTTTGGCGCTCGGGCGGTCATTTCTTACCGCTCGGGCGCCACTAGTTCTGTCCAAAAATTGGCACCCTTCATATGTAATATTATTTCATGTCCCGATTAATCCTTTCATAATCATATCAATTATAAATCAATAATTACAGATTACTAGGATTACCGTTCCGGGCATTACATTTCTCCCTCCCTAAGATATGATTTCGTCCCCGAAATCACAGGCAATCAATTATATCAATAAGGAGTTTATACAGAAACTGTATAAGGAATGTAATAGAATTTTACATCAGTGAAACAATGCTGGGAATTCTTGTCTCATATCTGATTCAGTCTCCCAAGTGGCTTATTCCACGCCATGACGAGTCCATTGAACTTTCACAAGAGGAATCGTCTTTGTTCTGAGCTGTTTTTCTTTACGATCGATAATTCGAATCGGTTTCTCGACATAACTTAATGTCTCATCCAGCTCGGTCTCGTCTAGCTGAATAACGTGAGAATCATCAGGGAGATACTTCCGCAGCATAGATACATGGAAAACATTATGTATCCCGGATAATGAGGGCGGTAATGCAAGTCGATAGGCACGATCTCCTATCTTTTCGAGAATTTCATATGGACCAACGTATCGTGGAGACAGTTTCCCCTTCTTGCTAAATCTGACAACTCCTCTGAAAGGTGAAATTTTCAAAATACTCGATCTCCTGTCTCAAATACCAACGGTCTACGTCGAAGGTTGGCATATTTGGCTTGTCGGTCCTGAGCTGCCTTCATTTTCTTCTGAATCAATTTAACTTTCTCGGTCATATCTCTGATCATATCAGGTCTAGTCTCAGGAACTTCAGAGATATCATCCCAATAAAGCGGGGATCTGCATTTCTTTCCGTACAACGCTTCGAATGAGCCATCTCAATTCTCGTTTGATAACTGTTGTTGTACGAAAACTCGCAAAGAGGCAATGCATCTTGCCAATTATTGCTAAAATCGAGCACCACGGCTCTCAGCATATCCTCCAGTGTCTGAATAGTCCGTTCTGACTGTCCATCAGTCTGAGGATGATATGCGGTACTCAGATGTAGCTTTGTACCTAGAGCTTGCTGCAAACTTTGCCAGAAGTTCGAAGTAAACCGAGGATCATGGTCTGAAACAATTGACTTCGGCACTCCATGCAATCTAACAACTTCTTTGACATAAATATCGGCCATCTGATAATATCTATACGTCATTTTGTATGCAATAGAACATGCGGATTTGGTCAATCTGTCAATCACGACCCAAATCGCATCACAGCCTCGGGAGGAACGTGGTAACTGTGTCACAAAGTCCATGGAAATGTGATCCCATTTCCATTCAGGAATGGACAAACTCTGCAACAATCCTCCTGACTTCTTTCTCTCAACTTTTACCTGTTGGCAATTCAGACACTTTGATACAAATGTAGCAATGTCCGCTTTCATTTGTTTCCACCAGTATTGTGTTTTCAAGTCATTATACATTTTCCTGCCACCAGGATGAATGCTAAATCGGCTGTTGTGTGCCTCTGTCAGTATCCGCTATCTTAAATCCGAAACATTCGGCACAACCAAACGATTATTCACATACAAAATACCATTTTGAACCTGGTATTCCGATCGATGTCCAGCTCTGACCATAGCAATCGACTTCTGTATATTCTGATCACCTTTCTGTGCCTCTTTGATTCTCATTATCAATTCTGGTTCAGCTCGAATCGCACATAATCTCAGAGGCTGACAATCTGTTTCAAAAGCTAATCCAGACAAACAGCAGTTTTCGATCAAATTCGATACCCATCGTCGATAAGGATAAAGAACATACCTTTCAACTTAATGCATCTGCTGCTGCATTGGACTTTCCCGGATAGTATTTAATCTCACAATCAAAGTTTTTCAATAAATCCAGCCATCTTCACTGTCTCATATTTAACTCTGATTGGGAAAACAAAAACTTTAAGCTTTTGTGATCAGAATATATTTCAAATTTCTCACCGTACAAATAATGCCGCCATATTTTCAATGCAAAGACTATGGCTGCCAATTCAAGATCATGAATTGGATAACGAGATTCATGGGGTTTCAGCTGTCTTGAGGCATAAGCAATCACATGCCCTCGCTGCATCAATACACAACCCAATCCTCGGTGAGATGCATCACAATAAACGACAAAATCACCAGTACCTGAAGGAATCGTCAACACAGGCGCACTGGTCAATCTCTTTTTCAATTCCAGAAAACTGGATTCACAGTCTTCTGACCAAAGAAATGGAGCATTTTTCTGAGTCAACTGTGTAATTGGTTTGGCAATACTCGAAAAATCTTTAATGAATCGACGATAATATCCTGCCAAACCCATAAAGCTGCGTATCTCTGGTACAGATGTCGGTCTCGGCCAAGAAATCACTGCCTCAACCTTACTGAGATCCACTGATATACCGTCTCCGGATATAATATGACCCAGAAATATTACCTGTTTCAACAAAAACTCGCATTTCGACAGTTTAGCATACAGTTTCTCCGTCCTCAAAATTCTCAACACAGTCCTCAGATGATTAGCATGCTCAATCATATTCTTTGAATAAATCAATATATCATCAATGAATATGATAACAAAATCATCCAAATATTTCTGAAAGACGCGGTTCATCAATCCCATAAATACCGCCGGTGCATTCGTCAAACCAAATGGCATGACAATAAATTCATAGTGTCCATACCTGGTTCTGAATGCTGTCTTAGAGATATCAGAGTCCCTGACTCTCAGTTGATGGTATCCAGATCTCAGATCGATCTTGGAGTATACAGATGAACCCTGCAACTGATCAAACAAATCATCAATACGAGGCAATGGATATTTATTCTTCACCGTTGCCTTGTTCAGTTGCCGGTAGTCGATACAAAGTCTCATCAACCCGTCTTTCTTCCTCACGAACAGTACTGGAGCACCCCAAGGAGATACACTCGGTCTGATATACCCTTTGGCCAGTAAATCCTCCAACTGTTCTTTTAACTCTTTCAATTCGATCGGTGCCATCCTATACGGAGCTCTCGAAATCGGCACTGTTCCTGGCATCAACTCAATGCTGAAGTCTATCTCTCGAATCGGAGGTAATCCAGGAATCTCATCTGGAAAGACATCAGCAAACTTACATACCACTGGCAAGTCCGCCAATGATGGGCTCGACTTCAGTAAATCAACTGAATATACCAGGAATCCATCCGCTCCCTTCTGCAATAATCGAGTCATATTCATTGCAGATATCAAAGGAATTCTAGCACGAGAACCCTTACCATAAAATTTCCACTCCTCAGCCATCTCAGGTCTGAATCGAACTATCTTGTGGAAGAAATCGACTGTAGCTCGGTACTTGGTCAACACATCGATACCGACAATACAATCAAAATAAGATAAACCAAGCACAATACAGTCTAACTCAATCGTATGCCCATCGTACTGCAGTATACACGATTTTACAGATTTTACTGATATCAAACCTGTTCCTAACGGAGACGTGACATATACTACAGTGGCTAATGACTCAAAAGGCAATGTGTGCATTAATGCAAATCTCTCCGAAATAAAAGAATGAGATGCACCATTATCAATCAATACATATGCAGGATAACCAGAAATAAAACAGTTACCTGCCACAACATCATCAGGTGCGTCCTGTGCCTGCTCCTCGGTCAAAGCAAAAACTCTGGCCTGCTGTCTCGGAGGCTGGCTCACTGTCTGGCCCCCTCCTGGCCTCTGCTGTGACTGAGTAGACTGGTGCTGGCTGAAAATTATGAACGGCAGATGGTCGTCTACCGGTCTGAGCCACTGATCCTGATGACTCAGCTGCTTGTGATCCCTGGGCATTCCTCTGGGGACACACTCGGGCAAAGTGTCCTTGCTGTCTACAGATACGACAGCTGCCAACCACTCCTCGGCACTGATCTGTGGAATGCCTCCCTCCACACGTACCACAGTACGGTCCTGTATAACTCTGGTCCTGACCGGTCTGTCTAGAGCCACTCGAACTGGACGAGCTAGTTCCAGATTTCTTGAATTGCTTCCCTCTAGCCTTCAAGAAATCCTTCTTCCTGCTACTGCTGCTGACACCTTCAAATCGAGGAGGTGGTTGTTGTTGTCCCGGTACTGGAAGCACAAACGAAGCCTCTCTATATCTCATCAAACCTGCTTCGGCTCCCTTGGCTCTGTTCAAGGCATCGGTGAAATTGTTTGGCCTCCGGGTATTCACCAAGGTAAAGATTTCAGGATTCAGGCCATTTATGAACAGGTCCGCCACGGCCTCATCATGTTCAGCTACGTGGGGAGCAAATCGGAGCAGTGTAGAGAACTTAGCCACATAGTCCTCAATGTTTAACTGGCATTGTCTCAAGTTTGCAAACTCGGCTCCCTTGTCCTTCCTATAAGATACTGGAATAAACCGTAGATAAAATTCAGACTTAAACACATTCCAGGTAATGGCCGTACCTCGTTGTTCCAATGCCCGTTTCGTCGTGATCCACCAGTGTTTAGCAACATCATGCAACTGGTGTCCGATCAGTTTCACCCTCTTTTCCTCAGTATATTCCAAAGATTCAAACATCGCTTCAATATCGTCCAACCAACTTTCACATTCCACGGAATTCTCCGTACCTTTCAAAGTCGGTGGATAAATTGACTGAAACCTTTTCAACAGTTTCTCCATCGGTGTAGGTGTCACATCCATGGGAGGATTCGATGTACTCCCCTGTTCTGGTATTCTTCTCGAGGCATATCTGAAATCAAAAGGATTAGTAACCCCAAACCAAAGTTCTATTTCAGTCCTCCTCCGATCATCTTACTTCTGATCCAGAATCGGCTCTGATTCATTCTCAATAACGCATGTCTTCAAATCAAATCATATAAACCGATAAACATGTATTATAAAGCAGTAAATCATGCTAGCAATCAAAAGCAGGAAAGAAAACACATTCTACCCCGCTCACTAGCTCCTATCTCAATCTCAAGGATCTATCGCTCTGATACCACCTGTTGTGGGGACCCGGACGCTAATCAAGTTCTTAATCATCGTTGGGACTAATTAATCAATTAGAAAACAGGGTCTAATTTTTTTTTTAAAATGCGGAACGTAGTGAAATCAAACTCAAATACATATCAGTATAAAATACGATACAAGTCCTGTACTGCATGCATTCAACTAAACTAAGGTTTAACAACTAATGTCAAGTGTTACAACCCTATTATACATCATAATCAAAGTCCGGAGCCTCCACTCTAATCACGATCTCTCCTCATCTCTTGGACCCTGATCATGTCCCACCTGTTGTCATGTACAAATACAGACAAGACAACAGCCGGATAGCTCCGGTGAGAATAAATCCCAGTATAAATCAACGAAACATGCAATCATATAAACCGATATAAAGCATGTAATCAGGTAACAGATATATGTATCAAAATCTGAAACATAAACCATTATAGACTGTCGACAATGCTCATAACTCTATCATTCAGACTAGACTCAATCCTAGTCTAGGGATCCCAGTTTCCAGATGTGGTGTTCCTATATCGAATTTCGTAATAGAAGGAACATTAATTCCATTACTCGATATAACCAAATATGGTGTTCCTATATCGAATTCCGTAATAGAAGAATTCCAATCCTATTTACTCGATATAACCAAACATCCGGTGTCCTGACCTAACCGTCATGGACTGTAGCTCTATCGCTAATATTCTATCTTGAGACATCGTTCAATGTGCCCGTGGCGATCCCGCCACTGTCAGGCACTTCCGTCCCAAGATTTCTACACTATCCTGTGACATCGTTCAATGTGCCCGTGGCGGTTCCACCACTATCAGGCAGTTCTGTCACAAGATTACTCGTCTGATACTTGCTATCTATAATTCAAGAGAACAAGTACATCAGTCAAATCAATGCAATATCAATGTAATAAAGTAAAGTATGTGATTTAGGGAAACTCAAGTCTAAACCGACTCAGTCGATCTCTCAATACCACATTGACTTATACCTTTCTTTCGTCGGTTTCTGGCTCAGTCGAAGTCCTGAATTCACAGTCTGTCTGGCAATGACAATATCAATAATCTCATGTCAATATACCTTTCAAATCAATAACAATCTGATCAATCTGGATTTAATTCAAAATCAACGGCATAACGGTACAATTTCAATATCCCCGTCAATACAATATCCTCAGATCACAGTTACAATCCACAACCCATATCCAATACAATCCGTACTCCAATCACAATTCAAATCTGTCTGGTATAAATCAATATACCCTAAAAATTCATAACAATTCTATAATCAGTCTGTTTCTCAATCTGACTTCGATTCTACGATGTCTAACATATCAAGAACATCATATATGAATCCTATTCAATTCTGACAATAGCATAATTTCAAAGCATGTCAAAACGTAGCAAAACTTACGTCCAGTTGTAGCCTACGTCGATAGGATTACAGTACTGAAGTTGGATTCAAAATCAGACGGACGGATTTTTCACAAAAGGCGTAAGGATTTTCACGATACTTCCTCGAGGCTCTTCTCGATTTCCTCCTTCAGAATTCTGAGGAAAAGATGAAGGAGCTTTATATATATATTGCATGTAATTCGTACGTGGCTTCTCCAGAATTTCGCTCATTTCAGGCGGCGCTCGGGCGGTGCTAAACTACCGCTCGGGCGCTTGCTCGGCGCTCGGGCGGTTAAAACTTACCGCCCGGGCGCGGGAGGTTCTGCCCTCACCCGTCCTCTTTGGCGCTCGGGCGGTCAAAAACTACCGCCCGGGCGCCACATCTTCTGTCCAAGACGTGATTCTATTGAACTTTGGCGCTCGGGCGGTCATTTCTTACCGCTCGGGCGCCACTAGTTCTGTCCAAAAATTGGCACCCTTCATATGTAATCTTATTTCATGTCCCGATTAATCCTTTCATAATCATATCAATTATAAATCAATAATTACAGATTACTAGGATTACCGTTCCGGGCATTACACGAGATGTACTTTATTATTTGTCGATGCTTCTCGTACATGTCCGACAAAATGGACATCATCTCCTCCGTTGTTTTGGCCTCCGCCACATTATGTGCCACGTTCTTCGTTAGGGTCAATCGTATTACACCTAACACTTGTCGGTCAAGAAGCTTTCAGTCATCATCCTCCATCTTTTCTAGCTTCTTTCCAGATAGAGGTTGATGCAACTTCTTGCTATACAAATCATCAATAATCTGTAGTCGCCATAACGTAAAATTTGTAGCATCAAACTTGTTGATACCAGGTCCCGATCCATCATCTCCAGCCATCGCTTCGCTAGCCTTAGCAAAAAATCTAAAAAATCTTTTCTGATATGGAAGATCAAACAAAGCTGCAACCACATAGCGTACTCAGAATTCTTAAGAATTTTCACAAAAAGCTCTGATAACAGTTGTTGGGAAATTACACCGAAGCGATGCCAACCACGATGATAATATAGTACCCAACTATTGCGAAATAAAATAACCAACAAGAACACAAAGATTTACGTGGTTCACCCAATATAGACTACGTCCACTGAGCTGCTGCAGATCTTTTAAACAGGAGACATATTACAACAAGTGTATACAATAATACACTAAATATCTCACACTCCCAACCCGAGTATAACGAGAAAATAATTTCTCTAACTCACACAAGAGAATTGCTGCAATCAAGAAAAAAATACGCTCTTTTTTCTATGCATTCTCTTTTTATCAAAGCTGAAAAACTTTTGATTTTGGGATACAATAACTGAAGGAATTAAGCTCTATTTATAACTAATTCCCTTGTTCAGTTTTTATAAAATTTTCGATGTGGGATATGTGATTTTTATTATTTTATTTAATGTGGGCCCTACCACATTAAATCTCACCTAACAACTAGTTGTCCTTACCATCACAACTAGCTGTCCTTTTCGAGCTAGTTCTTTACCATCACAGTGACCAAGTTCAAGCAATCATGGATGGTGAGCCACCAGAAAATGAAATTTTTTTCTTCATAATCTTTTCTACGAACTTGTGTATCAGTTGTTCGACTAGTCTTCCATCAGGATCAATTTCTTCTTCTTGTGAATGATGATGTGTTGGATTTTATATAGTATCTAGAAATTTTTTGGCTATACAACTTATTTTCAATCAAATCGAAACACAGTGGAAGCGATTACATAATTTCATAAATTATAAACGAACATATGAATATAAATTAATGATGAATTTAAAAAAATTATTTACTAGAAAACTAACCTCTTGTAGTTTTCCTCCCAATTTTTTTTGTGAATCCTAAATGCGTAGAAACCACAGCTTTCCAGTACGATTCTTCCTATCGACGGCAGTGTGTGGGCACTCAAAAATGCAAATACTAGAAATAAAAGTTTTTATTTTTTATTCTCTACTATATTTTCAACTCATGAAAAAGTAGAGAAAAAGATGTTCTCTCAAAAGACCATCTAGGATAATATTTATAATTATCCAAACCAAGAGTCCAAATCTTAATCTAATTGGGACTCCAAAAAATTTGGCCACTTTATCTAGGATAGGGCAGGCCAAAATTTGACTTGGTTTGAATTGTATTATTTTAATTCTTTTAAAACTCCTTTCAAAATTATAGGAATTCTAGGATCGTATCAAAATAAATCGGAATATCATTCTAACTTATTTTTAGATATTAAATAATATCTAAATTTTATTCACAACAAATTAAAGATATTATCAATAACATTTGTGTAACGTCGACTCATTTAAAAGTATGGAAATATTTTTTTTAAAGCTCACATGTTCGAAAATCCTTTAATATTTTGCATGCATGCGCTCTACTGAAAAATATAACATTTTAAAAATGATCTTCAATATTTGACGGTAAAACTAGTTCAGTTTAAAAATAACCAAATTCATCCAAATTATATGTAAACATAAACGAATAAAAATCCTAAAATCATCAACGTATAAAAATGTTCATATCCTCTCAAACCTCATAAATCATAATGCGTAAAACATGCGGTCCTCGGGTTGTGTCACCGCACCAAGTCTGCCTACTCAGAGTTCGGCACCTCCAGTCCCCTCATTATCAAGCTCACCTGCATCACACACGCCTAGTGAGTCTAAAGACTCAACACACCTGTACCAGGAATAACAAGTATATATACATGGCACATAACAGTGAAAAATACCATAATCAACATATATTTCATGAATTTAAAAGCGTAACATAAACGTTTCATATAAAATCGTAATGTGTCAAAGCATGTCTCATCGTATCATCATATACGTATACATTTTTTTGTTAATTGAATTCAGTTCATTAATTGTGACTTTCATATCAGCTCTATCGTATCAGCTCTTTTCGATTGATCCATCTACGTATAACCACGGTACCGGGCGGCAGAGACATCAACGATAGTATTACCCGTCCACTAAGCCTTGGCCTCAGACCATCATATCTCATGTCATCGTATAAATATACATCTTCAGTCAGAACCAATTCTCATCCTTAAAAAATATCATCATATTCAACACTTAATAAAAAAACATGCATATACATAACTTTTTCCTTAAAAACAAGCATGCACCGTATTTATCATAATTTCATAAAAATCATAAAAATGATGTATATACATTTAAAACATGATAAAAGAATGTGCTCGGGGCGCTGCAAGGACCAAAATCTCACCCCAGGTGCAAAATGACCATTTTGCCCTCGAAACCTATAATTACCGTTTTACCCCTGGACCTCTAAATTTTGACCTGAAGCTTACCAAACTCCTTTAAATGTCCCAAAACATAATTAAAAGCGTTCTTAGACATAAACTAGAGCTCAATACCAAACTTAACTGATTTGTTTTAAAACTTGGACCGGGGTCCCGGTTTTAACTCGAATCGACTCGAAACTTAACCAACTTTTTCCCGACTTTTTTCCACACCTTATAAAAACTTAAAATGCTCTAAAAACCTAGACCCTTAAATCACTCGGCCAAGTCCTACAAGTTGCTGGACAAATCGCTACTTCCCTTCTCAAAACCCTCATGGCCACACATAATCACTAGCACTCCTCGATTCACACCAGTTCGCACCAGCCCCAAACCAAGCCCTCTAGGACCTAGCCCAGACCTTAAAGAACCTACTAAAACCACGCCATCGGCTCCATGCATCCTACACGTCGGAAACGAACACAAGACCCAAAGTCTCCCTCACGCGAGCCGCTCTCCTCCACGCATGAGATCTGTTCACACAAGTGGTTCCAGTGCGTGCCGAGCCCTTCCGAGCCTTGTCTCAGACCCACCAGGGTCTGGTATAAGGCTCAGCTAGGTCCCTGCATTGCGAGGAGACACCTGCAGGCTGATGTCCCAAGAACCGAGCCACTCCCAAGATGCGTTTCTCTCGGCCCTTCGATCTACAGCCCCATCATGATTTCTAATCATTAAAACAACATCATTTCACCATTAAAAACCTCTTAATAACACATCACAACAGCCCCTTTCACAGATCACCAAAGAAAACGTGAGCCACAAACAAAAATGAGAGAAATATAACAAAATCGAAAGCTTTTCCTCCTCGTGGATGGATCGAAAAATATCATGCATAAACACATTCATCAGTATATACAACATGTATGATGTGTAAAAAATGATACAAATCATGCCTGATAATGTTTTCGCAAGGATAACGATGATCGATCGCATCGAGGAATTGTTTGTTGCAAGAACAAGTGATAGCTGAAGCCTCTCAGCTGGTGTTTGTGTTGAAACCGAGAGGAAAAATGGTTTTGGAAGGGGGTGTCATCTGGTATAATTTTATTAGGTGTAGGTTAAGGAGTAGTTTAGGTGATAATTAAATAATAAGCTAATAGATAATGGGTCCTAATTTGATAATTAAAAGTTTAAAAATATAATTAAGCCCTATAAGCTTAAAAGTAGGTCCAATTAAATCCAAACACACTCCCGAAAAATATTTTGTGTTCGTAAGTTCTTGAAAATATTAGCCGAATCCTCAAAAAGTCCCTCGATTCGATAAAATTTACGTACCTCTAAAAATTATGCTCTGACGGATAAAAATACCCAACAAGGCCCATTTCTTGAAAAATACCTTTAAAATATCTTATAATAATTAATAAAAATTAATCATGTAATAAAATAATTTTCCTGATAATTCTCTGGTCTTCGTTTGAGCACAAAATGCATCAAGAAACCCTAATGCATGAACTTTTAAAATGAATTAAATCCTATCATGCATGAATTATGCATAAAATACACAAAATAATTAAACACATAATTTTAAATAAAAATATTAGATTGCATGCATTCAGGTTATGTGAATTAAGTTCCTGGACCTTACAACTCTCCCTCCTTAAATAAAATTTCGTCCTCAAAATTTAGAACGTACCGAATAACTCCGGGTAGCAACTCTCATCTCAGTCTCGGTCTCCCACGTGGCCTCCTCCTCGGAATGATTCAGTCACTTGACTTTGACCATCTGGATCACCTTGTTACGTAGCCTCTTTTCCTACCTGCCCAAAATATGAGTGCTTCTGTCCTCAAATGATAGGTGCTGTGTCAGCTGAAGTGGATCATAGTTAAGCACATACAAAGGATTTGACATGTACTTCCGCAGCATGGAGACGTGGAACACATTATGAACTCCCGCCAGATTCGGAGGTAAAGCAACTCTGTATGCGACTGTTCCAACCCTCTCTAAGATCTCAAATGGTCCGATTAATCTAGGGTTGAGCTTGCCCTTCTTCCCGAACCTCATCACACCATTCATCGGTGCGAATTTCACGAAGACACGATCCCCTACTACGAACTCAAGATCTCGCCGCCTCTGATCACCATAACTCTTCTGACGGCTCTCTGCAGTCTTTATCCTGTCCCGAATCATGGCCATTAGATCTGTTTTCTGTATGACAATATCCGGGCCCAACTCTGCTCTCTTTTCTATCCCATCCCAATAAACGGGTGACCTAAACTTCCTCCCGAACAGTGCCTCGTATGGAGCCATACTGATCGATGCCTGATAACTATTGTTGTATGTGAACTCCACAAGAGGTAACTTTGGCTCCCAGCTGTCCTGGAAGTCGATCATGCAAGCTCGGAGTAGGTCATCCAAAATTTGAATCACCCTCTCTGACTGACCGTCTGTCTGAGGATGGAAAGCAGTAATGGAAAATAGCTTCGTACCTAGCGCCTGACGGAGACTCTTCCAGATTGCAGACGTGAACCTCAGATCCTTGTCTAACACGATGGACACTGGAATCCCGTGCAGTCTGACGATCTCTCTGATGTACAGCTCTGCGTACTGAGTCATGGTGAATGTTTTCCTGATTGGTAAGAAATGAGCTGATTTAGTGAGCCGATCAACAATCACCCAGATGGAATTGAATCCTCCAGTGGTCCTCGAAAGCCGTGTCACGAAGTCCATAATAATATTCTCCCATTTCCACTGGGAATAGGGAGTGGTCCCAACTTCCCTGCAGGTCTCTAATACTCTGCCTTAACCTGCTGACAAGTCAAACACTCATAGACGAATCGCAGAATATCCCGCTTCATGCCCGAACACCAATACAGAGTCTATAGATCCTTATACATCTTCGTACTCCCTGGATGGATGGAGTACGGGGTGCTGTGGGCCTCGCTCAAGATATCTGCTCAAAGATAATCACCGTCAGGAACCCATACGCGGTCCCAATATCTGACTATGCCGTCCACAACTGTATACAGTCTCTAGTCCTTAGCCTTGTCCCTCTGTCTCCACTTTTATAACTGCTCATCAGAAGTTTGCCATGTGTGGATTCTGTCTCTCAGAGTTGGTTGTACTGTCTGAGTAGCAAGATTCGGGTCCTCGCCCCTGGCATAAACTATAAGCTCAAATCTCTAAATCTCAGCCTGAAGCGGTCTCTGCATTGACAGATGAGCAATCACTGCGTGTTTTCTGCTCAAAGCGCCTGCAACCACATTAGACTTACCCGGATGGTAGCTAATGTCACAATCATAGTCCTTCACCAGCTCAAGTTACCTCCTCTATCACATATTCAGTTCCTTTTGTGTGAAGAAGTACTTCAGGCTCTGATGATCTGTAAAAATTCTGCACTTCTCCCCATATAGATAGTGTCTCCAAATCTTCACGGCAAATACCACTGCTACTAGCTCAAGGTCATGAGTCGGATATTTATTCTCATGGACCTTCAGCTGTCTAGATGCGTAGGCTATCACGCTGTCCTGCTGCATCAGAACTGCGTCCAGACCAAGCTTTGATGCATCTGTATAGACCACAAAATCTCCTGGCCCGGATGGCATAGCTAGCACTGGTGCTGTGGTCAAAGCCTGCTTCAGTCTGTCAAAGCTCTCCTGACACTCCGGTCCTCAGATAAACTTGACATTCTTCTTCGTCAAGATGGTCATAGGCACCGCAATAGAAGAGAAGCCCTAGATGAACTTCTTGTAGTAGCCTGCCAATCCAAAGAAACTACGGATATCTAGTCATACTCTTCGGAACTGGCCAATTTCTGACTGCCTCTACTTTGGTGGGGTCGACCACTATGACATCCTGGTATAAAATGCGGCCCAAGAATGCCACCTTGTTAAGCCAGAACGCACACTTTCTGAACTTGGCATACAGTCGTCTATCCTATAGAGTCTGCAATACCGTCCTCAGATGCTGACTGTGCTCCTCCCTGCTCTTCGAATAGATCAGAATATCGTCAATGAAGACTATGAAGAACTGATCCAAGTATGCTGAAACACGCGATTCATGAGATCCATGAAGATCGCTGGCGTGTTCATCAGGCCGAAGGGCATCACCAAGAACTCGTAGTGCCCGTAAAGCATCCAAAAGGTTGTCTTATGCACATCGGACTCTCTCACTTTCAGCTGATGATGCCCGGATCGGAGGTCTATCTTGGAGAACACAGATGCTCCCTGAAGCTGATCAAACAAATCCTCGATCCTCGGCAACAAATACTTATTCTTAACTGTGACTTTGTTCAGCTCTCTGTAATCAATGTACAGTCGCATGCTGCCATTCTTATTCTTGACAAAAAGAATTGGCGCGCCCCAAGGATAAAGGCTAGGGCGAACTAAACCCTTATCTAGCTGATCCTGAATCTGATCTTTGAGCTCCTTCATCTCTATAGGTGCTAACGGGTAAGGTGCCTTGGATATCTACAATGTCCCTGGCATGAGCTCAATCTAAAAGTCCACCTCTCTGTCTGGTGGGACGTCTGCAACATCGTCGGGGAAAACATCGGCGAACTCTCTAGCTATATCAACGTCCTCCAGCCTCTGACTGACTGGCTCTGTCACTGATACGATGCTGGCTAAGAATGCCAGGCAGCGTCTCTTGATAAGCTTCCTCGCACACAAGCAGGAAATGATGTGCGGGAACTGCTAGTGTCTGGTTTTCTATAAACAAATGGCTTTCCACTAGGTGGTCTGACATAAACTGACCTCTATCGAAAATCTATGACTGCGCCATGTGAAGATAGCAAGTCCATACCCAATATGATGTCAAACTCTGGCAATGGTAGTACTATCAGATCTGCCTGTAATGCCTTCTGTTGCAATCTAATCTCCAATCCTCTAACTATCCGGGAAGTGTACATCTAATCCCCAGATGGAATCGATACTCTGAACCATGAATCCATTGCTACTGGTCTGATTCCTAGTCGCTTCATCAAAACATACCATCATATCTAATCGTGTTGAAACTTGAAAATTTTCTTACCGGCAATTAACCCAAAATCCTCAAAAAATCACCGGATTAACTCAAACATCATTCCCCAAAAATTCGAAATTAATCCTCAGAAAATCAATAATTGCCATTGATCCCCTTAGAGTTTCGAAAATTTCACTATGGCCTTTCAACTTTATGAAATTTACAACTTGACCACCTAAAATCATCGGTTGATAAATCTGTTTCTCAATCAAATAGTTACATTCTTAGTCTCAACTGGTAGAGCATGCATCCTAAATCCTTCTAAGTTATCAATCCCAAAAATAAATCCTCAAACAAGCATAAAATCCATGCATTTATGCGATAAAGTGAAATCTTAAACAAATGGGTTACCAGTAATAAGCGTCGAGTCTGGCTCTGCCTCAGCCTCCTCGGCATGCATCACATAAGCTCAGTCGGTAGTGGGGCCCTTGTTCCTAGGGCAATCCACTGCTTTATGACCCTCATGTCCACACACAAAGCATTTGAAGGTTCCCCACCTGCACTCGCTGAAATGGAACCTGCTGCACTAGAGGCACGAGTTCCTGTCATCTGGCCTAGGCGCCCCTGGCGCCTGAGGAGGTCTCTACTGTTGTGGCCTCCTAAACTTCCCTTGGGGCTTCTGCTGCCCCTGCTGCCTCGGTGGCCCAGTAAACTGTCTTTTCTGCGGCTGGGCACTATAATGAGTATGCTGCAGTTTCCTATGCATCTTGAAGTCTAAGTCCCGCAGTGCCTGCTCTGCCTGGAAAGCGCAGGCAGTGGCCTCATCATAATCTGTCGGGTCTCAGTCCATCTAGGAAATGTCTCATATTCTGGGCGGCATCTCCTACTATCATGGGCACAAAATGGCAGCCCCTGTCAAACTTGCGGATAAACTCCGCCATAGATAAAGCCCCCTGCCGGAGGCTCATGAACTCCCTCGTCAGGCGGCCCCTGAAGTCAACTGGGAAATACTTCCAGAAGAACATCTCTCTGAATCTGGCCCACGTGAGAGTAGTCATATCCACAGCATGTGCAGCTCCCTCCCACCATAGAGACGCATCATCCCTCAGCATATAAATGGTGCACCTGGCCCGGTCGCCATCCCTCATCTGCAGATACTGAAAATGTAACTCCAGAGACCTAATCCATCCCTATGCAACGAATGGATCGGTGGTACCTCGGAACTCCTTCGGGTTGAGCCTATGAAACTGCTCAAAAACATCCGTATCAGTTCTAGGAGCCTGTTGTACTTGCTTCAGTAGCCTAGCCATACCCTCCAAAACTCGGGTGGTTGGGTCCCTGGCAGTGGTGGTGGTAGGCCTCTTCCACCTCCCGGAATATCATCATGTCTGTCAATGCTGGGGTCGCGTCTGGGACGCATACAGTCCAATTTATAAACGTAACACATTATGAAATTAATCTAGTTTTTAAAATAATAAACTTTAAATCGTAAAAGCAGTTAAACAAGTAAAATAAATCATCGTAAAGCGTAAACATGTAAACATACAGGTGATAATAGTAAAACATTTAAATCACAAAAGCTTACAGACTTGAGGTTTTGAAGACTGAGCGGCTGAAGCTGGCGGTGGCACAACCCTATACAGGAACATGGCTCTGATACCAACAGTAATGTCTACTCATTTAAAATATTTTTTTAAAAAAAGCTCACATGTTCGAAAATACTCTAATGCTTTGCATGCATGTGCTCTACTGAAAAATATATCATTTTAAAAATGATATTCAATATTTGACGGTAAAACTAGTTCATTTTAAAAATAACCAAACTCATCCAAATTATACGTAAACATAAACGAATAAAAATCCTAAAATCATCAACGTATAAAAATGTTCATATCCTCTCAAATCTCATAAATCATAATGCAGAAAACATGCGGTCCTCGGGTGGGGTCGTGTCACTGTCACCGCACCAGGGCTGTCTACTCAGAGTTCGGCACCTCCAGTCCCCTCATCATCAAGCTCACCTGCATCACACACGCCTATTTAGTCTAAAGACTCAACACACTTATACCAGGAACAACAAGTACATATACATGGCACACAACAATGAAAAATACCATAATTAATATATATTTCATGAATTTAAAAGCGTAACATAAACGTCTCGTATAAAATCGTAACGTGTCAAAGCATGTCTCATCGTGTCATCATATACGTATACATTTTTTTTAATTGAATTCAGTTAATTAGTTGTGACTTTCGTATCGGCTCTATCGTATCAGCTCTATTCGATTGATCCATCTACGTATAACCACGGTACCGGTAGGGGTGAGCAAGATTTCGGTCAAACCGAATTAACTGACCGAACCGAGCCAATTCGGAAATTCGGTTCGGTTATTTCAGAAATTCGGTTTTAAAATTAAAAAAAATCGGTTATATCGGTTATTCAGTTCGGTTACGGTTTTCAAAACTTTGAAATCGGTTAACCGAATTAACCGATATAATAAATATTATTATTTAATAAACTTTTTTTATTTATCAATTTTTATAAATATTTTAATTTTTAATTTTAAAATCGATATAATATGTATTAATTGTGTTCAAATAAAACCTATACATTTGTGATGTGTGTGATTTTATATTTTTATGCATTTGTGTAAAGTGTAGTGTTAAAAAAAAATTACATATATAATTAAAGTTAAATCACAAATTTTTTTAAAACTAATCGGTTAATTCGGTCACTCGATTTTAATTCGGTTCGGTTTCATCGGTTATGAAAATTAATTCAGTCGGTTCGGTTATGGCTAAATATTTCGGTTCGGTTCGGTTCGGTTATGGATAATTCGGTGCGGTCGGTAACCGAATTAACCGAATGCTCACCCCTAAGTACCGAGCGGCGGGGACATCAGCGACAGCATTACCTGTCCACTGAGCCTTGGCCTCAGCTCATCATATCTCATGTCATCGTATACATATACATCGTCAGTCACAACCAATTCTCAACTTTCAAAAATATCATCATATTCACCACTTAATAAAAATAACATCCATATACATAATTTTTCCTTAAAAACAAGCATGCACCGTATTTATCAAAATTTCATAAAAATCATAAATATGATGTATAAACGTTTAAAACATAATAAAAAAATGTGCTCGGGCCGCTGCAAGGAGCAAAATCTCACCCCGGTGCAAAATGACCATTTTGCCCCTGGAAACCCAAAATTACCAGTTTTACCCATGAACCTCTAAATTTTCACCCGAAGCTTATCAAACCCCTTTAAATGTCCCAAAATTAAAAGCATTCTTAGACGTAAACTCGAGCCCAATAGCAAACTTAACCGATTCATTTTAAAACTTGGACCAGGGTCCCAGTTTTAACCCGAATCGACTCGAAACTTAACCAACTTATAAACACTTAAAATGCTCTAAAAACCTCATAACTATACCATTAAATCACTCAGCCAAGTCCTACAAGTTTCTTGACAAATCGCTAATTCCTTTCTCAAAACCCTCGTGGCCACACACGATCACTAGCACTCCTTGATTCACACCAGCTCTCACCAGCCCCAAAACAAGCCCTCTAGGACCTAGCCCAGACCCTAAATAACCTACTGAAACCACGCCACCGGCTCCATTCAGCCTACACGTTGGAAACGAACACAAGAACCCGAAGTCTCTCCCACACGAGCCCCTCTCCTCCGCGCATGTGATCTACTCACACAAGTGGTTCCAGCGCGTGCCGAGCCCTTCAGAGACTTGTCTCAGACCCACCAGGGTCTTGTCTAATGCTCGGCTAGATCCCTGCGTTGCTATGAGACACCCGCACGCTGATGTCCCAAGAACCGAGCCAGTCCCAAGAGGCGTTTCCCTCGGCCCTTCAACCTAAAGCCCCAACACGATTTCTAATCCTTAAAACATCATCATGTCACCATTAACAACCAATTAATAGCACATCACAACAGCCCCTTGCACAGATCACCAAAGAAAACGTGAGCCACAAACCAAAATGAGAGAAACATAACAAAATCGAAAGCTTTTCCTCCTCATGGCTGGATCAAAAAATATCATGCTTAAACACATTCATTAGTATGTAAAACATGTATGATGCGTAAAAAATGATACAAAGCATGCCTGATGATGTTTCACGCAAGGATAACGAAGATCGAGCGCGCCGGGAACAAGTGACAGCCGAAGCCTCTCAGCTGGTGTTTGTGTTGAAACCGAGAGGAAAAGTGGTTGTGGAAGGGGGTGTCGGCTTGTACAAGTTTATTAGGTTTAGGTTAAGGAGTAGTTTAGGTGATAATTAAATAATAAGTTAATAGATAATGGGTCCTAATTTGATAATTAAAATTTTAAAAAGATAATTAAGCCCAATAAGCTTAAAAATAGGTCCATTAAATCCAAACACACTCCCAAAAAATATATCGTGTTGGTAAGTTCTTGAAAATATTAGCCGAACCCTCAAAAAGTCCCTCGATTCGATAATATTTACATACCTTTAAAAATTATGCTCTGGCGGTAAAAATACACAACAAGGCCCATTTCTTGAAAAGTAACTTTAAAACATCTTATAATAATTAATAAAAATAAATCAATTAATAAAATAATTTTCCTGATAATACTCCGGTCCCCGTTCCACGTTCGAGCGCGAAATGCATCAAGAAACCCTATGAAATTTTAAGATTTCATGAATTAAATCCTATCATGCATGAATTATGCATAAATGCACAAAATAATTAAACATATAATTTTAAATAAAAATCCTAGATTGCATGCATTCAGGTTACATGAATTAAATTCCTGGACCTTACAACTTGAATATTACCATACTAATCCAAATCTATAATTTTCTCATAATTATCTAATATAATTAATATATCATAATTAATTATATTTTATCTCCAAGCATTTGAAGTTATGGAAAAAAAATTTCCATATGCACATGTGATTTCTAAATTGCATTTCTAGCTCGTCATTAATTTGGAAAGGCGTACAGGAACCGACCATGGACTCATAATTAGAAGCTCCAATATATTGTATAAATGATTAAATTCTTTAATTAATTAATCCAATTTATTAATTAAGTAATTACTAGACTAAAAATATGGAATTGCATTTTCTTCATTATGGAATATTTTACTTTACAAAATTGAGTAGTTCATTGATTTAATCATTACATATGGATTAATCTTCCATATACAATTCGTAACGGAAGCTAGGAATTTCCGTTTACCTTTTTAATTACTTCTTATCCTCATTTACCATTAATGCACTAGTGAGTGGTTCAATTTATAAATTAATTATAAATTAGTTAGGCCTGATATAGGTGTATTTTACTTGTTTTTCATGTCATGTTTTGTCGCATTATGTTGCATTTATTGTTTAGATTGCATGCATTTTGTCATATTTTAGAATAAATTATGTTTTACTGTTACTCATGTATCTCGTTGGTGAAAATGCAGTAGATTCGTACAAAACTAAAGAAAAAGAGAATTTTTGCGAAGGACGTCCGCCCGGGCGCTTGAGAGCTGGAAAAAATCCTTCTTTTGAGAAAGTCATATCCGCCCGGGCGCGTCAAAGGAAAACTAAAAAGGTGAAATCTGCGTACACCTTCCGCCCGGGCGGAAACCTATGTCCGCCCGGGCGCGATTGTATTTTTGGAAAATATTCTGCACGATTCCTTGCCCTATTTAATGGAGGTAGATGATATGGATGGGGGAGAGGCACGATTTTGGATCATTCAGACATAATTTTTCGCAGACGCCACAAGTTGGAGAGAATTCTGCGCTTGGATTGAAGATTTGAAGATTTTCGGGCGTCGCTCTTCGTGTTTTTCGTCAACTCTAGTATTTCTTATTTAGTTTTTATCATTTGAACTTAGTTTTGTTGATTTCAATCATGAATTCGAGTAGCTAAACCGTTATTATTTGTTGGGACTTAAGGGGATCCTACCCCGAATGTTGATTTGAATTAATTTATATTTCGATGGTTGCGTTATTCTTGATTATACTACTGTTTTATCGTGTTGTTAGAGCGTAGTTAACTTTGACAACGTTTTTATATTGCGAGTGAGTTCGAGAGAATAACTTGTGATAGGAAAGAGTAGTATAATCCGTGGATCTACAATTTGCATAGATATATGAAATTGGATACGCGCCGATAGTCATAGTCCTAAGGGACGAAAACTTGGGGATTTCATAAATCGGCATGCAATTCACTCTTGATAAATAATTAAAGACATTTAATTACTTCATTGAGTAGAATTAGTTTGGCATAGCTCGAGAGAGTGTGTTCAATTGAATAGGAAATCCTGTCGAAAGCATAAAATCAATATCGAACGAATTAATAAATTAACGAGGGGTAGGTGAACCGATATTCCTAACAAATTCATTTCTTATTGAATTTTACTCAAGCATTTTAGACATTATATTTCATTACTTGATTTTGAAAAATTTTTTATTTTCATGTTTATTTGATTTTAGTAGTAATAAAACACCCAATCACTTTTCGTTGCTAAAGATCTAATAACTGAAAATAATAATTGTTAAATACAGTCTTCAGTGGAACGATACTCGTACTCACGTACACTATACTATGACTTGACATCATGCACTTGCGATTAATTTTGAGCATATAAAACATATTTTTTGTTAAGGATTTCACAGTGCAAGTTTTGCTCGATCAAGTTTTTGGCGCCGTTGCCGGGGACTGTTAACTCACAATTTTATTTTTATTTATTTTCTTTAGTATTCTCTATTTTACTTTGTTTGACACCTTCGATTTCTTTACAGATATCTCATCCAGTGCATGCCAAAGTCACTTGACGTGGAGCTTGAGCAGTTCGACCCTGAAATTGAAAGAAATTTCCGCATGAGAAGAGAGCAGCAGACACTGAAAGAACTGATGGAGAGGCACGAGAACGGTCGTGAGGAGGAACATCGTGAAGATAGACATGTTGAGATGCCACGCCGCATATCAATGCTAGAGTATGCCCAGACTTCTTTGGATGGTTCACGCCCTAGCATTGTGATGCCTATTTTTCAATCAAACCATTTTTTCGAGTTGCCACTTGGGTTAGTTGTTGAAACCTTTTATTATGGTTTACTTACTCCTAATCGTACTATGATAGATGCTGCTGCATGTAGAAACCTATTGAGGAAGACTGCTGAAGAGGGATATGAGCTGTTGGAGGAGATGGCTGCTAGCAGCTATCATCCTCAATCTGAAAGAAACAATCAGCGGAGAAGTGCAGGAGTTCACCAGGTAACTGATCTTTCTGCTATTACAGCACAACTTGATGTTTTGAACAGGAAACTAGATGGCTTGAACATGGGTGGCACAACTATGTGTCTTCAAGAGATATTCTATGAAAAGTGTGGAGGTGAACATTTTGTGAAGGACTCTCAAGATGACAATCCATTTTATGTGCAAAATGAGGCACCAGTGAATCAAGTGGGAGTCCACAACCGTCCAAGGAATGATCCATACTCAAACACATACAATCTTGGATGGAGGCAACATCCCAACTTCTCATGGGGCAGTCAAAACAGTCATAATCGAAAGCAAGGAGGACAACCATATGAGAAACAACCGATGTATAGATCTGATCCTCCTAGAGAAGAGAAGTCCATACTGGAGCAAATGATGTCTAAGTTTATTTCATCCACTGAAACTAGACTTTAAAACCAAGATGCATCGATAAAAGAGCTCGAGAATCAAATTGGACAGTTGGCCAAGATGATAGCAAGTAGAGAGCCGGGCACCTGCCAAGTAACACAAAGACAAATCCAAAAGAGCAAGTGAAGGCCATCAAGTTGAAGAGTGGGAAAGTTTTAGAGTCAAGAGAAAAAGAGAAAACTCAAAAATTGGATGAGCATTCTGAAACATCAAAAGGTAAGTTTTCTAACTCTACACCAGCACCCACTGCACAACCTAAAATTTTTATTCCTCCACATTTTCCTGCAGCATTAAAAAAGGCCAAACTGGATGCGCAATTCGGTAAGTTTCAGGATATATTTAAAAAATTGCATATTAATATTCCTTTTGCCGATGCTTTGATGTAAATGCCGAGTTACGCTAAATTTTTAAAAGACATCTTACCAAACAAGAGAAAGTTGGAAGATCACATGACGGTGAATCTTACTGAAAATTACTTTGCTTTGGTGCAAAACAAGATCCCACCGAAACTTAAGGATCCAGGGAGTTTTTCTATTCCTTGCATGATTGGTGATGTTGTTTTTCACAAAGCTTTGTGTGATCTTGGTGTAAGTATTAATCTTATGTCGTTGTTTGTGTTTAGGAAACTTGGGTTGGGGGAACCTAAGCCAACGAGGATGTCTTTACAGCTGACAGACAGATCTGTCAAGTATCCACGGGGAGTTATTGAGGATGTGCTAGTGAAAGTGGATAAGTTTATTTTTCCTACTGATTTCGTGGTGCTCGACATGGAGGATTTTGGGGAGACCATTCCTTGCGACTGGCAAGGCCCTGATTGATATTCAAGAAGGGAAGTTGAGATTGAGAGTGGGCGAAGAAGAGATTACTTTTGATGTTTTTAATGCACTTAAGCACACACTGCATTCTGATAGCTGTTATAGAATTGATGCTTTTGATGCTTTTGTGTCTAACTATGTGCAGGATGTTCTTAGGGACCCTTTGGAGGCCACTCTCACTACTGAAATGAGAGAAGATGAATTGGATGCAGAGAAATCCGAAATAGTGGCAAACCTCAATGCCAGCCAGCCATGGAAGAGGCCAATAAAGAAGAGATTAGAGGATTTGGGAGATCGAAGAGACTTGCTCCCTCAGAAGTCAAGCCTGGAGGAGCCACCGACGCTTGAGCTAAAACCATTGCCTCCACACCTAAAGTACATATACCTAGGTGAGAATAACACTTTACCTGTTATAATTTCTGCTGCTTTGACAGATGTGATGGAGGACAAACTGTTGGAAGTCTTGAAAGCACACAAGAGTGCTTTTGCGTGGAAAGTGGCGGATATCAAAGGAATCAATCCATCAGTCTGCATGCACAAGATCTTGATGGAAGATAAGTACTCACATCTTGTGCAACCTCAAAGAAGATTAAATCCAAAGATGCAAGAGGTAGTAAAAGCAGAAACTATCAAACTCCTTGATGCAGGTATTATCTATCCTATATCTGATAGTGTATGGGTAAGTCCTGTTCAATGTGTGTCGAAAAAAGGTGGGATTACTGTGATCACAAATGAACAAAATGAATTAATACCCACTAGGACAATTACGGGTTGGCGTGTGTGCATTGCTTATAGGAAATTAAATGATGCTATCCGTAAAGATCACTTTCCACTGCCCTTCATTGATCAAATGTTAGAAAGGTTAGCGGGTCATGAGTTTTACTGTTTTCTAGATGGGTATTCGGAGTATAACCGAATCATGATTGCGCCTGAGGACCAAGAGAAAACCACTTTCACTTTTCCTTATGGCACTTTTGCTTTCAGACGGATGCCTTTTGGCTTGTGTAATGCCCCTGCCACGTTTCAACGATGCATGACCGCTATATTTCATGACATGATAGAAACTTTCCTTGAAATTTTTATGGATGACTTCTCAATTTTTGGCCCTTCTTTTGATGACTGTTTGCAGAATTTGAATGTGGTATTGAAGAGATGTGAGGAGACGAATTTGGTGCTGAATTGGGAAAAATGTCATTTTATGGTACAAGAAGGAATAGTATTGGGGCACAAGATATCAGGGCATGGAATGGAGGTGGATAAGGAAAAAGTTGAAGTTATCAAGAACTTACCACCTCCGGCATCCATTAAGGGAGTTAGAAGTTTTCTAGGCCATGCCGGTTTTTATCGGCGTTTTATCGAAGATTTTTCTAAAATTGCCAAACCTCTATCTTCCTTACTTATGAAAGATGTGCCATTTGATTTTAATTCTGACTGTTTACAGGCATACGAGAATTTGAAGGAGCTCTTGGTGACGGCTCCTGTCTTGGTGGCACCAGATTGGGATTTACCCTTCCAGGTCATGTGCGATGTAAGTGATACTGCGGTGGGAGCTGTGCTTGGCCAGCGGCAAAACAAGGTATTTCACACAATTTTCTACGCAAGTAAGACCCTAGATGAGGCTCAATTGAATTATGCGACAACTGAAAAAGAATTACTTGCGGTAGTATTTGCTCTTGACAAATTTCACTGATATCTTGTTTTGTCCAAAGTCATTGTTTAAACCGACCACTATGCACTTAAGTATTTACTTGCTAAGAAAAATGCAAAGCCCCACGCCTACTTCGGTGGATTTTATTATTAAAAGAATTTGACTTAGAAATAAAAGATAAGAAGGGTGTTGAGAATGTGGTGGCAGATCACTTGTCTAGACTGGAGCTTATTAGTAATGATTGTGTAGATCATGCCATTAATGATTGGTTTCCTGATGAGCAGCTATTTGAGGTGAGACACTGTCCTTGGTATGCAAATTTTGCTAATTTTCTTGTCACAGGCACACCGCCACCCAATCTATCGTTTCATCAACGTAAGAAATTCTTTTCTGACGTGAAACATTATTTTTGGGAGGAACCATTTTTGTTTAAGATCTGTGCAGATTCTATGATCAGACGGTGTGTTCCAGAGGAGGAATTTGGTCAAATACTTAACCATTGCCATGACCGGGAGGTAGTTGGTCATTTTGGACCAACAAAGACGGCGTCTAAGGTACTTGAATGTGGCTTTTATTGCCCAACCCTTTTTAAAGATGCTCGTTCTTATGTGCTAGCTTGTGATAGATGCCAACGGACATGTAACATCTCTAACCGTCATGAAATGCCATTGAATAATATATTGAGTGTGAGGTTTTTGATGTGTGGGGGATAGACTTCATGGGACTGTTCCCCAGTTCATTCACGAAAAAGTATATTTTGGTGGCGGTTGACTATGTGTCTAAGTGGGTAGAGGCAGAAGCATTTGCCACTAATGATGCTCAAGTGGTCCTGAAATTTTTAAAGAAAAATATCTTTAACAGGTTTGGGACACCACGAACAATCATTAGTGATGGTGGCACCCATTTTTGCAACAAACTATTTGAAAAACTTTTGAGCAAATATGGTGTGACACATAAGATATCTACTCCCTATCACCCCCAGACGAGTGGTCAAGTGGAAGTGTCGAACCGAGAGATTAAGCGGATTCTAGAAAAAGTGGTAGGTGTTAGTAGGAAAGATTGGTCAGTAAGGTTAGAAGATTCTCTTTGGGCATATAGGACAGCTTTTAAAACACCTATAGACACTACAACATATAGGTTACTGTTTGGTAAAGCATGTCATCTACCTGTAGAGCTAGAGCATCGTGCATATTGGGCAACAAAAGCATTAAATATTAACTTTACTGATGCAGGTGAACGACGTCTCCTTCAACTGGATCAGTTGGACGAGTTCCGGAATCTGGCATATGATCTTGCACTGTCATACAAAAAAAAGAAAAAGAAAGCTCATGATAGACGGATCATCGAAAGAGAATTCAAAGAAGGTGAAAACGTCTTGCTCTACAATTCCCGGTTGCGACTTTTTCCTGGAAAATTGAAGTCGCGATGGTCTGGTCCATTCGTGATTTCTAAAGTTTACCCATCGGGAGCTGTAGAATTGCACGACGGAAAGGATGGGACATTTTCGGTCAATGCCCAGCGACTGAAGCACTACATGGGTGGCACAATTGAGCCGCAACTTGGAATCACCAGGTTCAAAGACAATCCGAACTAAAACTAACCGACAGTCCAGTTCTCGACTATAAATTGAGAACTACCTCTCGTTCCCTTATCTTGCATTTAATTCAATTTTTAGTTTGTGCTCTTATTATTTTATATAAAAAAGGTGGGAAAAACCGTGAAGCTTCCGCCCGGGGGGACATTACATCCGCCCCGACGCGCCCGTTTTCTACCAAAATTTAAAAACAAAATGCCGTGGAGCTTCCACCCGGGCAGATATTTATAACCGCCCGGGCGCGCCCTTCTGAATTTTTTTTAAAAAAAACCGAGAGTTATCTGATCGGGCGGACACTTACATCCGCCAGGCGGATCGTGCAGATTTAAAAAGTCTGCAGCTCTTTCTTCTTCCCCCATTCGAAACCTAGCCGCCCCCCTCGATTTTTCACCCCTACTCTCTCTATCTCGCTCAAATCTCTTGCCTTGTGTCAATTTTAGGTACAAATTGTGGGTCTCCATATGCACCAAACATCAAGAAGTGATTTTTCTGGTCAAAAATTGAACTTTCCGGCCACCTCTACAAACTCCGGCCACCGCTGCGTCATTCCGGCCGCCTCCTCCGAGTTCCGGCAAGCATTCTATCGGTGACACACCCTCCTACTCCGGGCTTATTGTTATTCAGAAATCGTCTTCAACGATGGCACCAAAAAAAGCTCGGGTAAGTCACATTGCCTCTTCATCTTCATCCCGTAACTCTTAGTTATTTGTTAATGATAAAGCGAGGGAACGCTACGAATATGCAAAAATACATAGAGCTCCGCTTCGCGAACGGGATTTCCAGCTTGAGCAATATATATTATAAATCAGATTGAGAATAGAAGCTGGGGAAAATTTTGTAGCCAACCGCAAGCCGCGGTGGTACCAGTGGTGAGGGGATTCCCAATGCAGCTGAGAGGAGTGATGGTAAGGCATTTGTGAGAGGGAAGTTGGTCGATTTTAGTTCAGCGGAGATTAATAGGGTGCTTGAGACACCGACGGTGGATGACTCGGTTTATGTAGCATGGGCAGCAGAACCGAATTTAGACTTGATGATGCAAAGAATCTGTTATCCGGGGTCTCCAAGGAAGACACCTGGCTCGCGCACTTGTTTTGTAGAGAAATATTTTCTTATCCCAGCTGCAATGTGGTATGCATTTTTGGCCACACGTTTGATGCCAGTCGGGCACACTAGTGAAGTCCAGAGGGAGAGGGGGCTGCTACTTTATGCATTGATCACTCAGAAGCCACTCAATGTGGGCAGGATAATCCATTCGCAGATCCAGCTGAGCATTCATAATCCGAATGTGGCATTGTTCTTCCCCCACATTATCACAGAGCTATGTGCGAGCGCTGGAGTCATTTTTCAGGATGACGATGAGCGGTTGCCACCGACCAAGGCCGTCGATGACGCTAGCTGGTTGCAGAAATTAATAGTGCGGCGGAAGGCTTTACCGCAGTTTGGACCCATCTGGGACGGTTTTACGTTTGATCCCGTGCCATAGCAGCCCCCACCACCGGCCCCGTGACCTCGACGTCACCTTCTTCAGGACCGGATGGACGAATTTGCTGCCTTTGCAGACCATCAGTTATAGTGGCAGGCTGTGAGTCAGACGTATCAGAGGCTACTGATGCCATACTTCGCCTATCCATGAGCCACAGTGGTGTCGACCCAACCCTTCTCCCACCACCCATGCCAGCTTTCCCGTCGCCGTTCCATTTTCATTACGCCGATGCACCAGAGCCGGACGCTGGCGTTATTCCTCCGGAGGAGCACGAGGAGGAGGATCAGTGAGAGGGGAGTCACTTCTATCCCTTCTTTTCTTTATCGCATTTCGTTTCGTTCAGTTTATTTATTTTTGTTTATTTCTATTTTTGTTGCATGTTTAGGTCATATTGCATCTGTTTTGTTATGCACGATCTGTCCCTGTTCTATCGTCTGTTTCATTGGGGACAATGCTCGACTTTAGTATGGGGGGGTGGATGGGTGTTGTGTCATCTTTGTCGTGTTGGTGCTTTGTTCGTATTGTTCGTTGGCATGTAGTTTCAGTTATTTTTCATATGTTTGTGTGTCAGCCGACAGTGTTTGTAGTAGTACATTGTTAGCCAAGGATGATGAGGAAGTGATGAGACATTCCCTGTCTGTCGTGTATTCACACACCTTTAGCGCATACTATGGTAAAGACATAAAGTTTTATTTAAAATATTGAACTCTCTTTGCACAAATGTTAGAACTAAGAAGCATGCATGATAAGATGGTGAAAATTTAAACACTAAAGTGGGGAACGAAGATGTTTGAAGGTGTAAATTGAACTTGACGACATTCTCTTGAATCGAGGTATCTATCAGCATCGTAAAAAAAGAAAAAAAAAAGAAAAGATGAAGATGTAAGGTGTGAGGGAGCCGAATAAAGGAATGAAATCCTATTCCTAGCTAAAGTTGGAGATGTAAGGTGTTGAGGAGCCGAATAAAAGAATGAAATCCTATTCCTAGCTAAAAATGCAAAACACATGGATTTGAATCTGAAATGAAAAGTTCTAATATAGTCCTTTCATTACTGTATTCTTATTCAGAAAACAAAGGAGAGAAAAGAATAGTTGCTGATGGATACTGAGTGCAGAGGAATAAAGGAGAGTGATATTTACACTAACAGGCTGATTAAATATTTGACAATGGTTGAGAATGGATCCCTCTATCATGTGTGATGCTAGGACTAACAACACACACACACACACACACGTTCAGGCTTTATTTGAAACGATGTCTAGACCAAGGGAAGTGCGAAGAATTGTGCTTTTGTGTTGATTGACAAGGGAATATGTTGAGTTTCGCTGAGACTAGTTGATGACTATGAATTCACTGTCGAGCTAATTTATGTCATGTTCCATTCTGTCTTGTCACCTATTTTGCTCGAGGACGAGCAAAAGGTTAGTATTGGGAGGTTGATATAGGTGGATTTTACTTGTTTTTCATGTCATGTTTTGTCACATTGTGTTGCATTTATTGTTTAGATTGCATGAATTTTGTCATATTTTAGAATAAATTATGTTTTATTGTTACTCATGTAACTCGTTGGTGAAAATGCAGGAGATTCGTACAAAACTAAAGAAAGAGATAATTTTTGCGAAGGACGTCCGCCCGGGCGCACATTTATGCCCGCCCGGGCGCTTGAGACCTGGAAAAAAAATCATTTTTTTACGAAAGTCATCCGCCCGGGTGGAAACTTATATCCGCCCGTGCGCGTCAAAGGAAAATTAAAAACATGAAATCTGCGACCTTCCGCCCGGGCGGAAACCTATGTCTGCCCGGGCGCGATTGTATTTTTGGAAAATATTTTGCGAGATTCCTTGCCCTATTTAATGGAGGTAGATGATATGGAAGGGGGAGAGGCACAATTTTGGATCATTCAGACATAATTTTTCGCAGCTGCCACAAGTTGGAGAGAATTCTGCGCTTGGATTGAAGATTTCGGGCGTCGCTCTTCGTGTTTTTCGTCAACTCTAGTATTTCTTATTTAGTTTCTATCATTTGAACTTAGTTTTGTTGATTTCAATCATGAATTCGACTAGCTAAACCGTTATTATTTGTTGGGATTTAAGAGGATCCTACCCCGAATGTTGATTTGAATTAATTTATATTTCGATGGTTGCGTTATTCTTGATTATACTACTGTTTTATCGTGTTGTTAGAGCGTAGATAACTTTGGCAACGTTTTTATATTGCGAGTGAGTTCGAGAGAATAACTTGTGATAGGAACGAGTAGTATAATCCGTGGATCAACAATTTGCATAGATATATGAAATTGGATACGCGTCGATAGTCATAGTCCTAAGGGTCGAAAACTAGTGGATTTCATAAATCGACATGCAATTCACTCTTGATAAATAATTAAAGACATTTAATTACTTCATTGAGTAGAATTAGTTTGGCATAGCTCGAGAGAGTGTGTTCAATTGAATAGGAAATCCTGTCGGAAGCATAAAATCAATATCGAACGAATTAATAAATTAACGAGGGGTACATGAACCGATATTCCCAACAAATTCATTTCTTATCGAATTTTACTCAAGCATTTTAGACATTATATTTCATTACTTGATTTTGAATAATTTTTATTTGCATGTTTATTTGATTTTAGTAGTAATAAAACACCCAATCACTTTTCGTTGCTAAAGATCTAATAACTGAAAATAATAAATGTTAAATACAGTTTTCAGTGGAACGATACTCGTACTCACGTACACTATACTATAACTTGACATCGTGCACTTGCGATTAATTTTGAGCATATAAAACATATTTTTTATTAAAGATTTCACAGTGCAAGTTTTGGTCGATCAAGGCCCAACACTACTAACACTGAGAGACGAAAGCTAGGGGCGCAAGAACTCACTATTCTATTCTGAAAGCTAGAAAAGCGTGAAATCTTTACCGAGCCATTGCATAAGAGAGAACTCTTTCTTTAGTATGAGATATCCTCCCAATGTGGATCTAAACGCACCACGCAGTACTTTATTCTCTTTGGTTCTTTATCAATTCTATAATTAACAAATGAGGGAATCGTGTTTCTACTTCTCGCGAGAAGGAATGAATTTCATGTATGTGAATTCATATTCCCAGCCATTCATTTCAAATATAAATTTAAAATGCAAGTATTAAGAATTCACAACCGTAAACTTTAAAAAATCAAGTTTTAGACAAAAGGAAATAATATTTTTATCTGAAGAATCATATTGAAATGAACAAGAGTTTATAATCACATTAGGATTAAGATTTGTCGATATATGATCTTCTTTATGATTTAATTTGAACTTCATAGTAACAACGGAATTATTATGAAATGACTAATTAAATCTGTTTAAGTCGTATATAATCACATTATATATAAATGCCCGCATCTAGATGTCCTAATATCGACGATCCATATAAGACGATCACATTCATAATGTTCATGGGCCGCATTAGTAAAGCATTAATTAAAGATCAATACTTTAATTAATTCATTACATGCTTAATTTAAGTTTATTATCCATACTTTTAATCCTCTTGTATGTAACTGTTTTATATAGTAACATTATTGTTACATCCAATAAACTAAAGATTTTGCTAAGATATTTATGACAATAACATTTTCATGCAAACATGTTCAATAATAATTGTCGCTTTCATTAGTAAAATTAAAATAAACAATAGCTTATTACAATGCTTTAAGGGCACTATCCCACCATTCTCCCACTTGCAGCAAAGCATATGAGACATGTCTCTAAGTCCTAAATTTAGCATATGCCTTTCAAACACTTTTTCAGGCAGTATCTTGGTGAATTGATCGGCGAGGTTGTCAGCAGACACGATCTTGAGAATAGAAGCATCACCTCTTTGCACTATCTCTCAGATCAAGTGGTATTTCCTTTCTATATGCTTCGATCTCTTGTGACTACGAGGTTCCTTCGAATTAGCCACTGCACCACTGTTGTCACATCACAAAATGAGTGGATTATTCACATTTGGAACAACTTCCAAATCAGATAGGAATTTCTTAAGCCATACAGCCTCTTTAGCAGCTTCGGAAACAACTATGTATTCGGCCTCCATGGTCGAGTCGGCTTTGCTAGATTGGTTGATGCTTCTCCAGAATATGGCACCGCCACCAAAAGTAAACATTGATCCAGACAGTCGATTTTCAACTATCTCTATCTGACTGAAAATTAGAATCAGTGTAACCGTCTATATTAAGCTTTCCACCAAATAGACAAGCATATAATTTCAAGATACTTGAGATTTTTCTTATCTGCTATCCAATGATCCAAACCAGGATTTGACTGAACTATCCCCACAACATAACATATGTCTAACCTAGTGCATATCATTGTGTACATAAGGCTGCCTACTGCATAGGCACACAGAACGCGTCTCATGTCCTCAACTTCTTGAGGAGTCTTAGGACACTGCTCCTTAGAGAGGATGATTCCATGTCAGGTTGGTAATAACCTTTCTTCAAATCTTTCATTTTGTAACACAATAGCATCTTATCAAAATAAATAGCTTGAGATAATGCCAACAAATTGTTCTTACGATCTCAAACAATTCGAATTCCAAGAACATAATTTGCTTCCCCCAAATCTTTCATTTGGGATTGCTTGGCAAGCCAACCATTTACTGTAGACAATTTTTCCATATTATTCCAAATAAGCAGAATGTTATTTGCGTAAGGCACTATGAATATCATTTTTCCATATTTGATGTGCTTGTCTACACAATGCTCATCAACACTTTGTTCAAAGCCATAAGATTTGATTGTTTCATCCAATCTATGGTTCCATGATCTCGACTCTTGCTTTAGTCCATAAATTGATCTAAGAAATTTGCAAACCTTCTGCTCTTGGCCTTGGGTTACAAAACCTTCTGGTTGCTTCATGTATATTTTCTCGTCCAGATGACAATTCAGAAAGGTCGTCTTGAGATCCATCTGTCATATCTCATAGTCAAATAAGCAGCAATTGAAAGTAAGATGCGAATAGATTTAACCATGGCTACTGGCGAGAAAGTCTCTTCATAATTGACTCCCTCTCTTTGGGTATGACCCTTTGCAACCAATCTTTGTTTGAAAGTCTCTTCTTTCCCATCTACACCTCTTTTTCTCTTATTTACGCCCAATAGGTCTAACCTCTTCATGTGTATCTACAAGAACCTAGACAGAATTAGAGTACATTGACTCCATTTCTTGGTTCATATCTTCAAGCCACCTTTCTTTGTCGGGATCTTCCATTGCATGTTGAAATGACAATGGATCATCTTCCACCCCATCGGTGACAGTAACATTTACTTCTTCATCTTGACGATAACGGAGGGGTGGTCTTACTACCCTCCCACTACGTTCGAGGTGGCATGTTTTCTTGATTTGGTTCAGTGATATTATTAATGGTTTCCTTAACAACTTTAGTTGGAGGTCAAATGATCTCATCACTGAGTAACTCTTTGAGTACAATCTTACTTTGATGATTCAAGTTAGTCATGTAATCATCTTCAGGAAAATGGCATTTGTCGATATAATTGCCTTCTTTCTTGAGGATCATAAAACCAACCTCCTCTCGTTCCCTTGGCATATCCCACGAACAAACACAATTTTGAACGTGGATGCAATTTCCCAGTCTTTCCTTCCAATACATGTGTTGGGCATCCCCATATGCGAAAATGAGATAAACTAGGTTTTTTCCCATTCCAAAACTCTAGAGGTGCTTTATGGATTGATTTTGATGGCACTGCATTCAAGATTTAAGTGGCAGTCTCTGTTGCATAACCCCAAAACGAGATTGGCAGTTAAGAGTACCTCATCATAGATCTCACCATATCAAGCAAAGTGCAATTTCTCCTTTCAGCAACAGCATTTTGCTGAGGGGTACCAGGTGCAGTGAGTTGGCATAAAATACCATGCTCTAGCAAATAATCTTTGAACTCAGTATCAAGATACCCATTGCCTCGACCTGATCGAAAACATTTTAAAGATTTACCTAATTGTCTTTCGGCTTCCGCATGAAATTCTTTTAACTTTCCATAAGTCTCGGATTTTCTATGGATGAGATTAATATATCCATACCTTGAGTAATCATCAATAAAAGTGACGAAGTACTCATAACCACCTCTAGCTTGTGTAGTCATAGGAACACATACACTATGTATAAGCTCTAGTAGTTCCTTGGCCCTAATGCCCTTTGCGGAGAAATGTCGGGTCTCTTTGTCATTTTTCCTTCCAAACAAGATTCACAAATAGGAAGAGTGCCAACAATTAGCTCTCTTAAAGGGCAATCTTTTACAATTTTTAATCTTTCTAAGGAAGTATGCCCTAACTTTAGATGCCATAGATATCTTTTATCTTCGTCAGAAAATTTTTGCTTTTTAGGTTTGGGATGTTCTACTTTAAACATTTCGACATTAAGCAGCGGTTGTTCATTTGGTCTTAGAATATATAGTCCATTTTTTATTAAAGCAGTACAAATCATACGCCTATTTCTCAAAATAACTGAAACATCTACTACTTAAAATTCAACAGAAATATTTTTTTCAAAAAAGCTCTTTTCGGCAATACTATAACACATGCATGAAATAAAAGAAGTAAATCATGCATTTTAAAAAGTCGTCCAAATACTAAATAAAAAGAACAACAATTAATTAAATCTTAAAATGAAATCAATCTCCTAGTCTACTGTTTTAAAAGAATTCAAGGTCTGTCAAAATCATCAACGTGTAAAGAGATGCAATAATATTTAAAATATTTTTTACACCCATGACTCGTGATGACAATATGCGGAAGAATGCAAGGTCCTTGGGTTAAAAGTGCACCCCCAGCTCATCCTACTCAGTCTTTAGGGCCTTTAGTCTCCTCCTCAACAAACTGCTCACCTGCACCATTCACACCTAATGAGTCTAAAAACTCAACACACATGAACTGTTATAACAGTATATATACATACCAGACACAGTAAAAAGTACTGTAAAAAAAGTAAATTTCATGAACTTTCAAAGCGTGAACATAAACGTAAACATATTCTTATCAAAACATGTCATATCGTGTCAACACATACATATTCTTTTCCTTAATTGAATTCAGATCATTAGTTGTGACTTTCTTATCAGCTCTAATTCGAGGGATCCATCTACGTATAACCGCGGTACCCGACGACGGGGACATCTGCGATAGTTTTACCCATCTACTGAGCCGTGGCCTTACGTGTTCATATCCGTATTAGTCACAACCAACTCTCATCCTTCAAAACATATCATCATATTCATCACTTGTAAAAATCATGCATATACGTAAATTTCCTTAAAATCAAGCATACAACGTATTATTCATATTTTTATAAAAATTCATGTTCGTAATAACATATACATTTTAAACATGCAATTTTTGTTTTCGGGGCGCTGCTAGGACCGCTAACTCGACCTGGTTGTAAAATAACCATTTTCCATTGGAAACCCTAATTGACCGTTTTACCCCTGGATATCAAAATTTCGACACAAAGCCAACCAAACTCCTTGAAACACCTCAAAATATAATTATAATCATTTCCTAAATGTAACCTCGAGTTCGTTCCGTAACTTTTACGATTCGTTTTAAAACCTGGACCGGGGTCCCGGTTTTAACCCGAAACTTAACCAAACTTCCCCAAATTTTTACCACAACTTAATCACACCCTGCCAACTGCTAAACAACACAAATCCAGCAATTGTGAACCCCTTAAAACCAGCTTCTACTTGCTGGAAATTTTTGCACACATGCACCCTACAAACCCTAATTCACTAAACCCTCAAATTTTTGATCCTAGACCTAACCAACTCGAACCAGCCCTGAACCAATGTTACCTAGGACCAAGAACAAGCCATCAACACCCTACTCGACCAACCCTAACAATGCCTACTGCTCCATGCATGCACATTGCTCCATCTTGCCAAGGAGTGACCCGACTAGCCCTTTTTCCTTTCCGTCACCTCTACCTTCACGTCCAGAAGCTCATGGCCCCTTCCCAACCCTGTCACGTACCCACAAGGGTATGGTCCATGGCCGGAACCAAGCCATGCATGGTTGCACCTTCCATTTTTCCCGATCTAGCCACGGAAACCCTAGATCTAGAAGTGTACGGTCAGCCCCTTCCCTCTAAACCTGAACCGAAGCTCTCTCCACCTTATCTACCATAGATCTTGACATGTTTAGTCCCTTGAAACCTAGATCTATCAACCCTTTCAAGGAAGCCATGGAAAAACGTGAGTACATGTCAAACATATTCATATTTCGTAACAAAACTATGCAAAAACGATGCAACATAATAGATCTAATAGTTTCTCATTCATAAACACACAAATCAGCATATAATGATGTGAATGATGATAAAATGAGATTTTGGTCGTGCATTTGTGTTTATATGCTCGAAACCTTAGAGACATTCGCGTAGAACTTGCATCGGGGAGGCGGAGAAGGATTTCTTTGCAAACTTGGGAGAATTTTCGAAGGAGGATACTGTGTTTTTTGAAAATTGTTGTTGCTCTAAGGGGTTAGGCGGCCGAAGTGTAGGGAGATTAGGTTAGGGTTTGGGTTATTAGTGTTAATGGGCCCCTTAATTAAAAATAAAGAGATTAAAAGGATTTTAGGCCCATTAAGAAATAAAATAATCACATTAAGCCCAAAAACACTCCTGAAAAATATATCGTTTAAGTATGTTTTTGAAAATATTGCCCGAACCCTCAAAAAGTACCCCGACTCGCTAAATTTTGCGTATCAATTTAAAATATGACCCGGCGAGTAAACGTAACCCACCAAGACCCATTTTCGAAAATCATACATATTTACACCATATATTAAATAATTAATAATAATTACTTAATAAAAATCCTTTTCATTAACTGTCATCGGTCTCCATTTCTCGTTCAAACGCGAAATACTGTTTAAAGCCCTAGTAAATGAAATCTTAATGAGCCAAGAATTAAAACACACATTCATGTCACAAGCATGCCTTAAATGTATTAAAAATAATTAATTAAAATGCCTAAGAAATTTGATAACTTGAATGCATGTGGTTCATGTGGACTCTCAAATTTTGGGACGTTACACTTTATCTCCCTTAAACGTCCCCGAAATTCGCTTATCTTCGATAATAAAGAAATTTTAGACTCTTAATTTTAGTATCTCAATAATCCACGCTTCCACTGCGCCACTCTGATAGCATAAGTGTTAGGTTGTCCTTAAGTCTTCTCAATCCTAATTAAATTTACCTTGAAAATCCTCGTTTGCAAATCGCAACTTAAAACGACCTATGTGACTTAGTTCTATTTTACTATGACCTCAAATTTTGACTTTTCTCACAATTCATAGTACTAGAAATTGAGGTCCAAACTTATCGCACCTTAATTTCCTTATATTATACCCAATATGTTCACCGACCTATTATATTTCAACATTAAAATCCCAAAAGCATCTTTTCTTAAATTTAATTGAACTCAAGGTGTGTTAAGGTTTTAAATCCAAATATTAGCATTTATGCAGTTCGACTTAAGAGATCTTAGAACCAAAATTTACTGATAGACTTATATCCTGGTAATACATTTAATAGTTAAACCTTATCTCAACCCCATAATAATATTAGCCTAAATTTCTTGAATCGAATCTTTATCTTACGGCACCAAACTAACGTAACTTAACTATTTACAAGTACATCCCAAATATCAAATTGTTGCAAATCTTAATTTCGAGTAGTGTTAATCCAAAAAACCTAAAATATACAATATCGATCTTCTACCTATATAATAAAACCTTTCTAGCATCAATTACATGCTTAAGTTATTTTCTTCTCAATTACAATATAGTTGAGGCCTAAGACACATGGACTTTCCTCATTGGAACGAATGTCGTATTCTGACGTATCCTTAGTACTTAATTAGTATTAACGTATAAAACTTAATAAGTTATCTCGTGTTAGCGTTAGACTAACTCTAATAATTCGAATTCACTTAAAATCTGTAGAATTCTAGAATCCACATATCAAGATTTTAGATTGCTTACTCGATAAAAAATATCTTAATTGTAAAACACTACTAATTTATTTTTGTTTTTTTATTTCACTCAAAAATTTTAGATAAACACTTATCTCTTGTAAATCAAACTTACAAAACCCAGATAGTCTTAGACGACATAATTCTAACAAACATATCCACTTAATCCCAGGTTTCTTAACGACTTTCAAAAATTGCTCAAGTGCTTTTATTTCTTATAAAGCATAACATCTAAATTTTGTTAGTATACCATATATACTTACTTCCAAGTATTACAATATAACTAAACTTTTAAGAACAAACATTTTTAATTTCCAAGACATGGTGTCTATCTCACGTCTTACATACGTCTCTCAAGTAACCTAATCATCAATCATACCCAACTTTCTAAAAAAAAATTAACCCTAAAAAAGGTATAATTTTAAGTCTTATGATCATGACTAAAACTTATGATACATCAAACATAAGTTCCCAAAAATATATTAACTTAATATCTAATTCTATAACTTAACTAATTTATCAACTTTTCCTTAAATTGTCATCACTCTAAATTCTTATTTTTCCACAACACTATTCTATTAATGCTTAGATTTTCAAGCCCAATATCGATTTATCCTACAATGCCCTTGATTATCATTCGTTATAACATTATAACCCGGATATTTCAAGGTTCTAAATATCCCTTCAAGCCTAAATCATTGAAAATTCCTATAATTAAAATCATTCAATTCTCACTCATTGCTACACTAGTCCCCAAATTTTTTAACCATTGCAAGATAAATTCTTTATTTCCTCGAAAATTATCCAATTGGCCCTTAATTTCAAAAATTCTACAATTACCCATAAATTCTTAGCGTTCCTAATACCATTTTATGGGTTCCTATAACATAAAGTTCAATCATCTTAAGCTTATTAATTCCAAAATCAATTCTCATAACAAATCTTACATACCATCAATACCTAAAATCCCAAATTATACATTTTTATACATCTAAATATCGTTTTAGTCTTCGAATCATTATTCCTAATATGAAATTCTCAAAAATTAACTCAACTAGTAACCTCGAATCATCAGTATTTTCTTAGAAAACCTACATGTCACAAAAGTATTCATAATCTTCACGACTAACTTATGACCAAAAAGCAGAATATCAGTACTATTAACGAAAAATCAATATAGTCAAATTATTTCAAACCTTCCCTAACGCCCATTAGTCAACTTCTTAATCATGTCCAATTCCACTACAAAGCCAGCATGCATGAAAATCATAAAATTACTTATTTCATGTCGTAACATGCATAAAAATTCTAAATCTTATATTCTCAATACATATAGACAAATAAACCAGTACTGTAAAACATATATAATATAAACATGCAGGTAATAGCATAAAAATGAAAAACATTTAAAATATGTAAACTTACAGACTTGAGGCTTGACGACCGAGCTTCCAAAGCTGACAGTGGCACAACCCTTTATATATATATATATATATATATATATATATATATATATATATATATATATATATATATATATATATATATATATATATATATATATATATATATATATATATTAAAATATCTTTTTGAAAATACTAAAACACATGCATGAAATAAAAGCATTCAATCATAAATTTTAAAAGTCATCCAATCACTAAATAAAAAGAAATATAGTTAATTAAATCTTAAAATGAAATCAATCTCCTAGTCTACTGTTTTAAAAGAATTCAACGTCTGTCAAAATCATCAACGTATAAAGAGATGCAATAAAATTTAAAATATTTTTTACACCCATGACTCATGATCACAATATGCGGAAGAATGCAAGGTCCTCGGGTTAAATGTGCACCCCCAGCTAGCCTACTCAGTCTTCAGGGCCTCCAGTCTCCTCATCAACAAACTGCTCACCTGCACCATTCACACCTAATGAGTCTAAAAACTCAACATAACTAAACCGTTGTACATATACATATTATGCAACAGTGAAAACTACTGTAAACAAAGTAGCTTTCATGATCTTTCAAAGCATGAATATGAACATAAACATATTCATATCAGGTCATTTCATATCGTGTCATCATATACATATTCTTTTCCTTAATTGAATTCAGATCATTATTTGTGACTTTCGTATCAGCTCTAATTCGATGGATCCATCTACGTATAACCGCGGTACCCGACGGTAGGGACATTTGTGACAGTTTTACCTATTTACTGTGCCTTGGCCTTACATGTTCGTGTTCATATTAGTCACAACCAACTCTCATCCTTCAAAACATATCATCATATTCATCACTTGTAAAAATCATGCATATACGTAAATTTCCTTAAAATCAAGCATGCAACGTTTTATTCATATTTTCATAAAATTCATGTTCGTAATAACATATACATTTTAAACATTCAATTTTTGTGTTCGGGATGCTGTTAGGACCGCTAACTCAACCCGGTTGTAAAATAACCATTTTGCCCCTGGAAAACCCTAATTGACCGTTTTACCCCTGCATATCGAAATTTCGACCCAAAGCCAACTAAACTCCTTGAAACACCTCAAAACATAATTATAATAATTTCTTGGATGTAACCTCAAGCCCGTTCCGTAACTTTTACGATTCGTTCTAAAAATTGGATCGGAGTCCTGGTTTTAACCTAAATCAACCCGAAACTTAACCAAACTTTCCCAAATATTACCACAACTTAATCACACCCTACCAGCCCCTAAACAACCCAAATCCAGCACTTTTGAACCCCTTAAAATCCGCTGCCACTTGCTGGAAATTTCTGCACACATGCACCCTAAAAACCCTAATGCACTAAACCCTCAAATTTTCGATCCTAGACCTAACCAAATCGAACCAGCCTTGAACCAATGTTACCTAGGACCAAGAAAAAGCCATGGAAACCCTACTGGACCAACCCTAACCACGCCTATAGCTCCATGCACGCGCATTGCTCGATCTTGCCAAGGAGTGACCCAACTAATCCTTTTTCCTTCCTATCACGTCTACCCTCACGTCCAGCTACTCACGACCCCTTCCCAGCCTTGTCACAGGCCCAATATGGTCTGATCCACTGCTTGAACCAAGCCATGCATGGCTGCACCTAGGGGTGAGCAAGATTTCGGTTAAACTGAATTAACCGACCGAACCGAGTCAATTCGGAAATTCGATTCGGTTATTTCGGAAATTCGGTTTTCAAATTAAAAAATTCTGTTATGTCGGTTAATTCGGTTCGGTTACGGTTTTCAAAATTTTGAAATCGGTTAACCGAATTAACCATATAATAAATTTTTTTATTTATCAATTTTCATAAATATTTTAATTTTTAATTTTAAAATCGATATAATATGTATTAATTGTGTTCAAATAAAACTTATACATTTGTGATGTGTGTGATTTTATGTTTTTATGCATTTGTGTAAAGTGTAGCGTTAAAAAAAATTAAATATATAATTAAAGTTAAATCACAATTTTTTTAAAACTAGTCGTGACCGAATTAACCGATTTCAATTCGGTTCGGTTTTCATCGGTTATGAAAATTTATTCGGTCGGTTCGGTTATGACTAAATATTTCGGTTCGGTTATGGCTAATTCGGTTCGGTCGGTAACCGAATTAACCGAATGCTCACCCCTAGCTGCACCTTCCATTTATCCCGATCTAGCCACGTAAACCATAGATCTAGAAGCATACGATCGGGCCCTTCCCTCTAAACCTGAACCGACACCCTCTCCACCTTATCCACCATAGAACTCGACGTGTTTAGTCCCTTGAAACCTAGATCTAGCAGCCCTTGGAAGGAAGCCACGGAAGACGTGAGTACATGTCAAACATATGCATATTTCGTAACAAAACTATGCAAAAACGATATAACATAATAAATATAATATTTTTTCATCCATAAACACATAAATCAGCATATAATGATGTCAATGATGAGAAAATGAGATTTTGGGCGTGCCTTTGCGTTTATACGCTCGAAACCTTAGAGACATTCACATAGAATTTGCACCGGGAAAGCGGGGAAGGATTTCTTTGCAAACTTGAGAGAATTTTCGAAGGAGGCTGCTGTGTTTTTCGAAAATTTCTACTGTTGCTGCAAGGGGTGGGGAAGTCGAAGTTTAGGGAGATTAGGTTAGGGTTTGGGTGTAGGGTTTTGATAAAATAATTAGTGTTAATGGGCCCCTTAATTAAAAATAAAAAGATTAAAAGGATTTTAGACCCATTAAGCAATAAAATAATTCCATTAAGCCCAAAAACACTCGTGAAAAATATATCATTTAGGTAGTTTTTGAAAATATTGTCCGAGCCCTCAAAAAATACCCCGACTCGCTGAATTTTTCATACTGGTTTAAAATATTACCCGTCGTGTAAAATTATCCCACCAAGGCCCATTTTCGAAAATCATACATGTTTACACCATATATTAAATAATTAAAAATAATTATTTAATAAAAATCCTTTTCATTAACTGTCTCTAGGTCTCCGTTCCTCGTTCGAGCGCGAAATACTGCTAAAAGCCCTAGTAAATGAAATCTTAATGAGCCAAGAATCAAAACACATATTCATGTCACAATCATGCTGTAATGCCCGAGATATGATGTGTTGTTAATCTAAGATGATTCGTTATTTAATTGATGTGATTATAGACAGAACGGATCAGACCGAGGAAGCCGGAAAGAAGTTGGAATTTTGTGCGAGGAAATGAGCCTCGCGTATATGCGCGACAAGATTGGGCGCATATGCGCGGAATAGGCAGAACACCTCACGCATATGCGCGACGTGCGCATGCACGAGGGTACCCGAGAGTGGGGGAAAATGAATAAGGGCCTCGCGCATATGCGCCGAATGAGAGCGCGCATATGCGCGAGCTGCCGTGAGTCAGACGCGCTGAGACATATTTTCTTGTGCATATGCGCCGAGGAGGGTCGCGCATATGCACGAGACGTGTTTTGCTAAAAGAGAGCCACTTGGTCGCTACATGCATGATATATATATTAAATCACTTCATTCCTTTGGATTAACAAGAAAAAATCGAGAAAGCTTCAGAAAAGTTGTTGAAAATCCTGACGCCTTTATTTTGATCTGTCCGTCTGATTTTGAATCCGACTTCGGTACTATGTTCCTATCGACGCAGGCTACCACTGGACGTAAGTTTGTTACGTTTGGTTATGTCTTGAAATTATGATGTTTTCAGAATCGAATGTGATTCATATATGATGTTCTTGACATGTTAGACATCGTAGAATCAAAGACAGATTGAAAAACAGACTGATTATAGAATTGTTATGAATTTCAGAGTTGATGGGGTTGAGATATGATATCAGATGTGTATCATTATTGACCATGAGTTGCAGGAATTGATATGTATCGATTTGTACTGCTGGGTATATTGAGATTGTATAGTTATGCTGTTGAAACAGAATTTGATTGAGTTCTGATTATATCCAGTATTGACTGAGGGAGGTATTGACATTGTATTCCTCGTTATTGTCATTGCCAGATTGAGTATTGACAGGCATTGAATCCGAGACTCTAACAGAGTCAGACTGATATAAAGAAATGTATAAATTAATGTTGAGTTGGGATTGCACAACTCGAGTGAGGTTTGACTCGAGTTTCCCTAAATCACATACCTCAGTGTATTGCAGTGATATTTGCAATTAATGATATTGATATGTGTGTTCTATTGATTCATAGACAATGTATGTATTGAGTCATAGACTTCTTCGTCTAGCTATCGACTGATTCGCCTAGTCACTGGTTGATTCGCCTAGTCATTGGTTGATTCGTTAATTTTGTGGCCGATTCTCCCAGACACTGGATATATGAATTATATTGATGCCGTTTAGGAATTGATTCATTCCTATCGACTGAGATTCGATATATTTGTCAATATCCAGACGCCGGGATCCCTAGATTAGGAATGAGTCGAGTCTGAGTCTGAGTGCGATTCATTGATTGATATTGATTGATGTTTCTGATTTGATACATGTTATGAATATCTGTTATATGCTTTTATATTGTATATATGATTGCATGTATACATTGTTTATGCTGGGATGTATTTCTCACCGGATTTATCCGGCTGTTGTCTTGTTTTGTATGTGTGAATGACAACAGGTGGGGCAGGATCAGGATCAAGAAGAGGATGAGAGATTCAGGATTAGCGTGGAGATCCGGACTTAGAGTAAAATGATTTTCAGTACTTTACATAGCGACTGAACCTTAATTAAGTTAAATAAATGTTGTGCAAGATGTGTACTATTACACTGACACGTGTATCAGATTTATTATCTTACGTTTCCGCACTTGTATATTAAAAAAAAATTTGTCCCACTATTAATTAATTGTTAACTTTGATCTTAATAACAATTAAGTGTTGAATTAGGTTTGGGTCCCCACACATGCCTAATGCATCAAAAATAATTAATTAAAATACTTAAGAAATTTGTTAACTTGCATGCATGTGGTTCACGTGGACTCTCAAATTTTTGAGATGTTACAATAACAATCTCATTATTATCAAAAGAAAGCGAATAAAATTGTTCGTGCAACTTTGAAACAGAAATAAAATTTTACGAAAACTAGGAATAAAATAAACATTGTTCAAAACCAAATGTCTATCATTAAATCTAAGTTTAATAACTCTCACTGCTTTTGCCGAAACTACTGCACCATTTCCAACTCTCATCGTGAAGGACCCATCGGCAAGCTCTTCATAAGAACTAAGTAGCTGCAAAGAAGAACAAACGTGTAATGCCCGGGAATTATAGGATTGTTGAACCAAGATTATTAATCGTCATTAACGGGAGACTCGGAAGATATGAAAATGCATGACATGCAATGAGGGAAGGAAAGACTTGAGAAACCAGGTGTGGCATGATCAGAAAACTAGAATTTAGAAGTTTGCACAACCGCACCCGCGGTGCTAGCACGACCGCCCCCGCGGTGTGTGTGCAGAAAATGTAGTGCAAAGCCCGTAGCCACACCGCACCTGCGGTATTAGATGGAGCGCACCCGCGCTGAGGACACCGCACCCGCGGTCTTGTAGGCAGCGCACCCGCGGTCAAGCTTCGGGAAATCTGGATAAAGTCGACATTGTATGGAGCGCACCCGCGGTGCATATATGACCGCACCCGCGGTGCGACGTGCCGCGCAAGAACGATGCCACGTTTTCAATTATGCATGTAGTATATATATAGGTGTCAAACGAATTCTCTTTCATTCTTCAGAAGGCAACCGAGAGATTAGGGAGGAACTTGATATTCTTGAGCTTAGAATTTAAGTTACGAAGAATCTGTCTATCAGAATTCGAATCTGAACGCAGCAGCGTGTTCCTCTCGACACGAGCTACATAAGGACGTAAGTTTCGTTACGTTTTGCGATGTTTTGAAATTAGAATGTTGTCAGAACTGAATATGATTCAGATATGGTGTTTCTGCTGTAGTGATCATTGTATAATCGAAGACAAATTGAAGAATAGATTGGTTATACAATTGTTATGATTTTCAGAAGATATTGATTGAGATTAAACACTAGATTTGTATTGTTCTTGATTGAAGAATAGAGAGATGATTATTCTTGTATGTCTGGATAGATTATTCAGTAGATATGTGAAGTCAGATCGAAGAAAGAATACCGTATGTCTGTGTTTTGTATTGCAGCATCTCTGAAGATGTATTTGTTAGATATTCATATGCTGGAAAAAGATTGATCAGATTCAGATATGATTTCGATTAGATTGTGATATTATTGATATGACTCAGATTGTATCTTGTTCAGACATTGATCAGATTGTATACTGAATTGAGTATTGATCAGAACAGATTGTGAATTGAGTTACACATTGATACAGTGTATTTATATTGTCATTTCAGATCGGATATGGACAGACTGGACTTCAAGACTTCGTCTTCCTCAGACGGGAACGACAAATGTATAATTCATGTGATATTCGGGAAGAAACAACTCAATTGAGATCACATTTGAGTTGCCCAATAAAATCACATACTTGTTCATTGTTTTATTTTGAGATGATTATGATATATCTTGACATGATTAGATTTGTTTATAGATCTTGTATGCAAATTATGTTAAGATGATTATGCTTTGTTTACAGATCATGTTACATCGCATTAAGATGATTATGCTTGTTTACAGATTTTGTATTCATGCATTAAGATAGGACAGTCTGGAGATCAGGCAGACTTCTAGACGTTCGGCGATATCACAGCTTAGGGGAAGATCACCTCCCCTATTGTAGATGCGGATACAGATCAGGCCGAAGTCTAGGAATAAGACGTACCGTCACCCCGATTGGAGAGTAGGTGATAGATCGTCTTATTCACCCCGGGATCCCTAGAGTTATAGATCGAGTCAAGTCTAGACATGATTTGATTAGGACTTCATGCTTATATGGATGTGGCTCCTAGATCATGGGACCCATCGTTATTGCTTTTAGTTGTGCTAGCATGTTTTATGATTTAGATTGTTTACATGCATGTTTATCTGAATTGAGCTGCATGCTTAATTTCATAGATTATGAAATATATTGTGTTTATACATGACGACATGTTTTATGAATTAGCTTGTTTATATACATGCTTACCATGTGTTATACTGGGATTTATTCTCACCGGAGTTATCCGGCTGTTGTCGTGTTTTGTATGTGTGCATGACAACAGGTGGGGCTGGATCAGGGTCGAGAAGATGACGAGAGAAGACGAGTTTAGCGTGGCGATTCCGGACTTACAGTAGATTGGATTTTACTACTTGAACTTTAGTAGTTGAACTGTAGATTAATTAAAAAGACTGTTGTACATTATTGTATCTTTATACTGAAATGTAGTTTTATACAGATATGTATATCATGTAGATGCCATTACCTTCCGCACTTTATTTTAAAAAGAAAAATTTTTAGACCCTGTTTATCAGAACTGATAATTAAATCCCAACGATGATTAAGAAGATGATTAGCGTCCGGGTCCCCACAAAACGTGATTAGTAGCACCCTGAATCAACTATCCATATAAAAGAATCAATGGTTATTAAACAAGATTCTAGAACAAGTAAATCATATTTACCTTTCTTTTTCTCTTTTAGGTCAGTGAGATACTTGAGGCAGTTTGTCTTCCAATGACCATCAATCCCAATGTGAAAAATATTTTTATTTGGGCTTTGCAATGTCACCCCTTTTTTTTCCATTGGAACCATTCAATTTTTTTTTGCTTTTTAGGAGCTCCCTTTCCTTTACCCTTAATTTTCTTTTTCAAATTAGCTTTGTAGGAAAGTGACTTATCCTTAACAACATTTGCCTCACCTTCTTGGATTTTTCCAATGGAAATGGCCTCAAAGGTTTTCAACTCATGGAGCAGTTGTGTCATGTTGTAATCAAGCTTTTTCATAACATAGTTGCTCTTGAATTGCAGGAAAGTCGAAGGCAATGATTCCAAAATCATGCTCACTTGTGTGCCATCATCTATGGTCGTACCATAAGTCTCAGCCTCTGTGAAGTAGTTAATCATGTTCAAAACATTTGCTCCAACTTATTGGCCTTTCTTCATCCTAGCATTCATGGCATTCTTAATGGCCTCATGCTTAGATTGACTAGATTGTTGACCAAACATAGCTTGCACAGAACCCAATATCTCATAAGCATTCTCTACATGCTCATGCATAAGTCTAAACACATCGTTCATTCCGGTTAACATGTAGCCCTCGGCTTTATTGTTTGCCGTGATCCATCGATCATATATTTCTCGTACACTACGAGAAGCATTCAAATGGGGCTAGGGAGGAAACACCTCTGTCAAGACAAATTTGAAGTTCTCACAAACGAGGACAATGTTAATGTTACTCTTCCATTTCAAAAAGTTTTCACCAGTCAACTTTTCATTAAGTAAATCAAGAACATGACCAGAAGACATGATTGCTGAAATTAATGTATATAACAAATTTAATAAATTGAACAAATAACATAGATAACTAATCAATTTAGGAATCATAAATATGATGCATGATACATTATTATTTATTCTACAAATCCCAAGGAAATTTAATATCACATTTATAAGCCGCCTTAGGATCAGACAGATTGAATGATGATTAAATCGAGACTATCTCTATTAATATATAAAACATTAAGATATTTCATATTTCACTTTTGTTATTAATTACCTTTTAATTTAACCTAAATGTATTCAAACTATTTAATTGCATTCTTATGAGTATGATCCATTATTTTGGATTTTAAAATACAATCCATAATTCCTCCTTAGGATAGGTAAATTATGAATCATACTAAAAAATCTTATCTTTTTGGAAACTAAGCCTTGAATGTTGATTTAACTGAAAAACCTTCCTTAGGAAGGACGTCCTATGCGTCACTAGGCGCCATTTAAACCTCAAGTTGCTTTTGTTAACAGTGGAGGCCGTAGGATTTATTGTTATATATAATTCTCACACTCATTATTATAATAATTGAAGTTTATCAAACTTTTAACTATTTAATTAAAGAATCTTATGATTTAATTATTAAAAGTCTAATCTTATTGGTCTCTCTTAAATGATATGTGTAACATAATGAATATCATAATCTTTAAATCTAATTTAAACATGATGCATGACATATAAAATACATGGCATATAAATCAAGTTTAAACATGATGTCAGACTTATTTATCGACTTCTAAAATAAATATATGCAAATTATCACATAATTAACATCATAACAATCAAATCTCATTAAAAACATGATATGTGTCATATAAAAACTACAAAACCAGCGAGCATCTATACTGGAGCAATCACGCTTTTGAGTCAGGCGAACGTGAGCCGTGCCAGTCGAACTAACCATTGCTCCACACCGATGCTCTGATCCGGACAATCGATAAACGTTTTCCAATTAAGATCGAATTGTGAAAGAGATCAACGTTTGGACAAAGAACTCTTCTTCCTTGTTGAACATGATAGATCAATTTCTAAAATAAATTTTGGTTTTGATTTTTTTATATAAATAAATAATTACGATAATTCATATTTATATACAAATAAATAATTACGATAATTCAAATTAAACAATCAAACCAAATTTACACAATAAGTATACGAATTTCAACAATAAATCTCACTCTTGTAAAATTTAAATTCATTTAATTTATATTCATATGAAAAACAATGATTGGCTATGATACCATTTGTTGGATTTTATATAGTCACTAAAAAAATTCTGGCTACAAAATTTATTTTCAATCAAATCGAAACACAGCGGAAGCAATTACATAATTTCATAAATTATAATCGAACATATGAATATAAATTAATGATGAATTTAAATCAAACTATTTACTAGAAAATTAACCTCTTGTATTATTCCTCCCATTTTTTTTTGTGAATCCGAGAATTGTAGAAACCACTGCCTTTCAGTACGATTCTTCCTATCGACGACAGTGTGTGGGCACTCAAAAATGCAAATACTAAAAATAATATTTTTTTATTCTCTACTATATTTTCAACTCATAAAAAAGTAGAGAAAAATTTGTTCTTTTAAAAGACCATCTAGGATCCTATTTGTAATTATTCAAACCAAGAGTCCAAATCCTAATCTAAGTGGGACTCCAAAAAATTCGGCCACTTTATTTAGGATAGAGCCAAAATTTGACTTGATTTGAATTGTATTATTTTAAGTCTTCTAAAACTATTTCTAAAAATCATAAGATATCTTGGATCTTATCAAAATAAATCAGAATATCATTCTAACTTATTTTTAGATATTAAATAATATCTAAATTTTATTCACAATAAATTAAAGATATTATCAACAACTTTTGGATATTACCATGCTAATACAAATCTATAATTATCTCACAATTATATTTTAATATAATTAATATCTCATAATTAATTATATTTATCTCCAAGCATTTGAATTTATGGAAACAATTTTTCATTATTCGCATGTGATGTCTAAATTGCATTTCTAGCTCGTCATTAATTTGGAAAGACATATCGTGACCATGGGCCCATAATTAGAAGCTCCAATAAATTGGATAAACAATTAAACTCTTTAATTAATATATCTAATTTATTAATTCCATAATCACTCCACTAAAAATATGAAATTACACTCTTCTTCATTATGGAATATCTTACTTTACAAAATTAGGTAGTTAATTGATATAATTATTACATATGGATTAATCTTCCATAGGCAATTCGTAACTGAAGCTAGGAATATTCCATTTAGCTTTTCAATTATTTCTTATTCCCATTTGCCATTAATTCACCGGTGAGTGGTTCAATTTGTAACTTAATTAGCTGGGCCCAACACTCAGTTCTAGAATTAACAAATGAGGGAATCGTCTTTCTACTTCTCATAAGAAGGAATTGGTTCCATGTCTATGAATTCATATTTCCAGCCATTCATTTCAAATATAAATCTAAAATGCAAGTATTAAAAATGCGCAATTTCAAACTCTAAACAAGCAATCATATTGAAATTAACAGGAGTTTATAATCAGTCCAGGATTAAGATTTGTCGATATATGATCATCTTTATGATTTAATTTGAACTTCATAGTACCCACAAAATTTATTACAAAATGACTAATTAAATCGGTTCAAGTTATACATAATCACATTATATATAAATTCCCCCATCTTGATGTCCTAACATCGACGATCCAGATAAGACGGTCACATTCATAATGTTTATGGACCGCATTAGTGATGCTTTAATTAAAGATCCCTACTTTAATTAATTCATCACAAACTTAATTTAAGTTTATTATCCATAAGTTTAATCATCTTGTATATACCTCTTATATATACTAAATTTATGGTTACATTCAATAAACTATGGATTTTGCTAAGATATTCATGACAATAACATTTTCATGCAAACATGTTCAATAATAAATGTCGTTTTCATTAATAATATGTTGGGGATGAATATAGAGTTTAGAGGGGGTGAATAAACTCGTTCCTTTGTTGGGCGTTTTTGCAAAGTGTGCTAGAATCCTGTTAGAGATTTTAGCTTATCTTGTTCAAATGTATAACCAGCAAATCACAAAAATTTGTGCGGAAACGATACGATGGTATGAGGTGAAAATAACAAAACAGTAGGCGGTAGACAATAGTTGTTTCTGGAAGTTCGAAGATGAAATCGTTTACGTCTCTCCTTCTGTTTCCAGAAGGTACAACACTTATACACACCCACTTCAGTAGGACTTACCCTTAGCCTACTAAAACTCTTAGTTTCACAACATGATGTAAATGAATACAACAACGTTCTAGAAATGGAAAAGACTCTTTTCCAGATTACAGACTCATCTCAATAAGATATAGTAAAGTGTTTAGCTTATGAAGGGATTACGAAACATCAGTACAATATGTTCTCAGAAGATAAGATATTTGCTATAACGAGTGTGCTGCTTTTTCGGTAAGTTTGAGCTTTGAAGATGGCGAGTAGTTCTTTGATTGCTCAAAATAACGTTGGATGGAGAATATATTCCTTGAAAATAATAATGTTGTTTTCTATATAGGATTGATCCTTATATATAGAAAGCTTAAGTTCAACGTAAACAAAAGGGCTTCTTTGACTTCTGAGTAGAATCAGTTTATCATCTAAAAAGGGTCCTGCAGAAAGTTTCAGAGCAATCAGTCTTGTTTCATACTAAAACAGGTAAGGCGTGTTAAATGACTTCGTACAACATTACGAGAGCTTCTGCTTTTTTATATTGTCTTCTGATATAAGCTATCACTGCCTGTGTTAAATGACTTCGTACATCATTACGAGAGCTTCTGCTTTTTTATATTGTCTTCTGATATAAGCTATCACTGCCTACTGGTTTTGACTCTCATCACCACAATTAAATTAAGTCTAACAATTTCCCCCTTTAGGTGATGCCAAAACCTAGAAGTTAGCATCGATGAAGAACAACAGTTATAACAAAAAGCAGATAAGAGTTTATAACCAAATAATTGTTAAGTAAATAAACAAAATAGTAGAGAGTTAAATCATAAGTTCCAATATCTCTGAACATTGTTTCCTCATCCTGAGGATCTTGATTTATGAAGGAAGATTCTGCATGATGTCCTTCAGTTCTGCCTTATTCTGTCCTGCCTTATGCTTCTCCCTTTTGGCATTATGAACTTGAATTCGAGTGAGTAAGTCATCAACTCGGCCAATAAGAGTAATAATCCCATGATTCATCATCTCTAGATAAGGTGTCTGATTCAAAACTCTTTCATTAAGAGGAAGAATAGATTGAGATTGGGACTCAATCTTGGTATCAATAAGTTCCAGTTTCGAATCCATAGCTTCAACTTTTTTGGAGACTGAGCGAATCGATGAATCATGATCAGAGACATTTTTAAGGATATCAGCTTGACCAATCAAGATGATACACTGACTTGAGAGAACAGTTTAATACACTCTTTTCAACATGTAGCTTGGCCAACGATTCTGCCGTGCGAGTGACCTCTTTGGAGATGTGGTCACGGAAGAATTTGGTGGCACTAACCTCACCAGCATGTTCAAAAGACAACTGTTTAACTATCTCTGAAAGATTGTTCAGATTTCTTTGCAGAATATCTATCTGAAATTCAAGATCAAACTGGTCTTCTGGGGATGGAGATATTTCTAGCATACGCTATCTGATCTCTTCAAGATGAGCGATGTGAGAAGGAGAACCAGCAGAATGGACAATCAAAGTAGTAGAAGGGACAAATTCTTGTGGAGCAATAGATGGAGCAGTAGACGGTTCTGCAGAAGTTACTTCAGGAGCAGTAGATAGTTCAGGTTCTACTATGTCTTCTGGTTGGGGCAAAACAGCAATTGTGTCAGTGGTTTCTAGAGGCTCAACAACTGAATTAGATTCAGATAGAATATTCAAAAGAGCTTCCATTACTGTTCAGTAGAAAATTTCTCTAAATTTGGCAGTGATAAGGATTGAACAGCATCTGATTCTTCCATGGTCTCGTCTGCTGGTTGAGCTTTTTGGTTACCTTCTGGAATAACCACATTACCAGCCTGAGTTGCTTCTTGTGCAGTAGTAGAATGAACAATGGACTAAATTACTTCATCAACTGATGTCAACTCATGTACATAAATAAGAGATGAAGATTTGGTAGGCAATGTCGGGGATTCAGGAGTACTGGAAACCTTAGCTTCTGAAGGAGCTGTGGTCATTTCCTCAACTGGCTTAATATCGAGAACGTCCGGGACAAAACCTACTCTGTATTGCAAAGGCTTTGCAAAAGCCTGTTCTTGAGCAAGAAGTCGCTCATTCATCAATATAAATCGATCAGACAAGAGTTGAATCACATTCTAATCTTGAGTAGCAGTAGGAATCATAGAGTCAACATTAGACTTAAGAGTCTTTAAAAAAGATTACAGCTTCTGACACCTGAGTTGCTCGAGAATGTAGTTCCGTCTGTTTATTTCTTCAATCACATTATTGGTTTTAGCTGAAGCAAAGACCTGCTTCTCATTTTTTTAGCATTTTTAAGTAAGCACCGGGAGCGCTCAAATAAGTGAATGGGTGGAAAACTTTAACCTTAAGCCAATCATCGAAGAAAAAAATGTCCTCACTGGAAGATTTTTCTATCTCATCCATGTGAAGATCGATAGCAGTTTTAACAGATGACTTGACGCCATGAATTTGTGGTTCTTCAGTGAGTTTTCCCTTGCCTTTTTCTGATGATGCGGGCAGCACAGGTCTAAAAGCAGAAGACCCTGCAAGAGTTTCTCTAATAACGACTCCAGAAGCGAGTCTAAGAGTCTGAAAAGAAGTGTAAGTGGTTTCAGTAGGTATTTCTGCTGGTTTTGATGAGGGGACAGAGGTTGGTTTAGATGAGGTAGCTTCTGGAAACACTTGTCTCAGAGGGACAGTGTCAATATCAGCAATGGCTGCTGTCTTTTTGAGACGGATAGTGGTTCAGGCTTTCTTTTTTGCTTGGGGTGGCTGGGAGTGAGGCTTTGGTTGGAGCAGCAGATTCCTCAGATACTGTTTTATCTGAATCAGTCAAAAAAACCACTCTTTTTCCTCTTTACTTTCTCCTGAGGGGCTTGAGCCTTGATCTGAGTGTCACCAATTTCCTTCTTGAGAGCAAAAAATTCAGCCACAATCGGCTTAGGACTTAGAGCAAGTACATTATCAGCATCGGCCATTGTGACATGAGAAGCATCCTGTTCAGAAGTAAAAGGAAAACCAGCATCCTTCAGCATCATGCTGATCTGAACAGCAAAACCAATACCTTTCCTCAAAATCATATCCTTCATGATTTTGACCAGAAGCGCCTTTGCCGCAATATCGACGAGTACTTGGTACTTCATCTTCATAAGCTTCTTGAAGGAAGAGGGAGAAAGTTCCTCTCCAGAAGCTGAGAATGTGGTAAGGGCAGTTGACATCTCCTCTTTAGAAATAACTGAAAAATCAGAAGTACCTAAGAATGGAAGAAAGAAAGTTGATCTCAGAAGTCCAGCATCGATGGTGATGGATGCATCTCCCTGGGAGTAAATGATCTTCCCATCCTCAATGGTTTCTGATACGAATCCTCGTACGAATGAAAGGCAAGCACGAATATAGAAATCGCACCCTCAATTCAATAACAAACAAGGAACGATTATTTTGTCCCGATCTTTTGAAACAAGTAACGATTTTGTGATATTCACCTCTAAGCGATTATAACTTAGCAACAAATATCAACGATAAAACAATTGAATTTCAAACGAACCTTCAAAGAACTTGTTTTGACAATCCGTGCGAAGAACAATCGACAAACGCCACAAAGATGCAATCTTTGATAAGTTTGATTTTGATAAACACAAAGCACAAGCCTTGCAAATTGAGAGAAATCTCAAGAACTTTGATATATCATTCAATTCGCAAGGCTTGTGCTTTGTGTTTATCAAAATCAAACTTATCAAAGATTGCATCTTTGTGGCGTTTGTCGATTGTTCTTCGCACGTATTGTCAAAACAAGTTCTTTGAAAGTTCGTTTGAAATTCAATTGTTTTATCGTTGATATTTGTTGCTAAGTTATAATCGCTTAGAGGTGAATATCACAAAATCGTTACTTGTTTCAAAAGATCGGGACAAAATAATCGTTCCTTGTTTGTTATTGAATTGAGGGTGTGATTTCTATATTCGTGCTTGCCTTTCATTCGTACGAGGATTCGTATCATTTGGTATCAGAGCTTTGGCTCATTGAAATCAAGTAAGTTATCATTGTTGTAATTTTTCAGATCTGTGTCAAATTTCATTACGTTTTTAGATCTGTGATATCCTTTTGTTTCTATTTTCATATCTACCAAAAACAAAAATTCGCTTTGTTATCAGATCTGTGTTATATTGTCATTTCTATCTTCATATCTTTCTATAAGAAAAGAAAAATATAAATTTCGTTCTGTTCTCAGATTTGTGTTATACTTTGTTCTATTTCCAGATCTGTGTTATTTCTATCATCCTTTGTTATTTGATAATTCAAAAATCTCGAAAAAAAAAATTAATTGTTCTGTGTTATTCTATCGTTCTTGTTTTTGTGCAATCCAAGGGAGACAGTTGCAAGTGTTCACAAGTTGAATCTTGTTAGTTTGATAAAAAGAAAATATAAAGATTGAGCACACATTTGAGAAAACTATCAAATTTGAGTGAAAAACACTTCAGTGCGAGCGTTATTTCTTTGGAGTGACCGGTGAGTATTTTGTAGTGAAAAAAAAAGGTGAGCCGAGTGAATTTCCATTGGAGTGATCAGTGAGGATTCATGGTGAGAAAACTTATCTTTTATTGTTTATGCTAACCTTTTCTTGCAGGTATAATGGTTGACGATCGTCAATTTCAAACAATGTTGAGAGGGTTGGATAAAATGTGGGAGAAGGAGTTTAAGCCTCTACGAAAAAAATATATAGGTTGTGAAGAAAAGGCGATGCATGATAGGCATGTTGATGAGCGTAGTCGAGGTAGTGGAGTTGAAAGAAGTAGAACATGGCCTTTACATCATGATGATGATAGGCGATGTGAGGAGGATAGAGGAGGTGGTCGGAGATGTGAATCTAGCAAATATGAATATCAAGGTACATTTAAAAACTCAATTTCTAGTACTTGTGATGTTATATGTTGTTGGTGTTTTGAGGTCGGGCATGATATCAGTCATTGTCCACGTGATGAGGTGACCATAATAAAATCGTCAGTTGAGCGTAACTCTAAAATGGAGGGTGATGTTGTGAGTGAGTTTGAATCCCGAATGGAGGATGATGTTGTAGAAGAACCTGAATTTGAGGTTGTGTTTGAGATAGTTGTTGATGATAGTGTTCCACTAGTTGATGAGTCTAATGATGTTAAATTGTGTATAGTGGAAAGTGAATCATTGAGTGGTAAAGAAATGTGTGATTTGTCTATTAAGGAGGAGGAGAGTAGGCAAGAAGAAACTTTGTTGCTCAAAACATTTGAAGAAAAACATATTTCTTATGATCAATTGAAACGAAAAGAAATTTTTGATGATCAATTGAAGTTTATTGAAATAAGTGTAAAAAAATGTGAAATGGCCGAAAGAAAGAGTGAACAAAAGAGTGAGATGGCCATAGAAAATAAAAAAGAGATAAAAGATGAAAAAGAAAAAGAGGCCAAAGAAAAAGAAAGAAAAAATGAATTAAAGGCTCAAAAGAGTAAAAAGAGTGAGGTTGAGAATTATGTATTTTTGAATAAACCCTTTAAAGTACCTTTGTACAAAGTGTTTATTGTCATTGTGATGATATAGTCGGTTCAATCCCGAGCGATGTTAATTCTTCTTTGCAGGATTATTGTGATGGCATGATGAAGAGGAGAACAATTGTTGATGGAGTGAAAATGCGGTGGAACCATCCATATGACGTTGAGAGCAATTATCGTGAGGGAAGGCGACCGTGAAGTTGGGAATTCCAGTCATGATGAAACGAGCACCTGAAAACGTCTACAATCTTGAGCTTAAAGGTAATCATGTTGATAATATACTTCTTGTTATTACTAACTTGCTTCGTTTTTGTGTAGGTAGACAAGATTTGAGGACAAATCTTTTTGAAGAAGGGGAGTATGATATGAATCTGGTTAGGCACCGTGTGCAAATGTTTGGGGGAAGATATAAGATGTGTTGTTGCTTCGGACTTTCAAGCTTGATTGTGATAAAAGATGATGAATCAAGCATATTCAAGCAAGTGGTGGAGTTCAACAAAGAATGCCAGAAAGAACTATAACGAGGGGACAAAGCAAGAAGTTTAAAGATGCACTTCAAGGACTCATGATGAGCTATCAAGGAAGTCCTACAAGTGGGATGTATAAATTAGAGGAGGTTGGGAATCATGTGAATGATATTGGAGGTCTTTGGAATGTTATTCAAGTGCAATTGCCGAAGGTCTAGCGCACCCGCGCTCAAAACAGAGCCGCACCTGCGGTCATGTTTATAAAAAATAAAATAAAATAAAATAAAATAAAATTAATTTTTTTTCCGAAGCCTGACCGCACCCGCGGTCCAGTCTGCAGCGCACCCGCGGTCCAGTTCCGTGTAGAATTTTTTCACAACTTTCTTTATGACTTTTTGGCACTACTTTTCATGTATTGATTATTATATATTCAATGTATATGAATGAAGAACGAACCAATTCAGATTATAACAAATTATTGGAGATTTCTCTCAATTTGCAAGGCTTGTGCTTTGTGTTTATCAAAATCAAACTTATCAAAGATTGTATCTTTGTGGCGTTTGTCGATTGTTCTTCGCACGGATTGTCAAAACAAGTTCTTTGAAGGTTCGTCTGAAATTCAATTGTTTTATTGTTGATATTTGTTGCTAAGTTATAATCGCTTAGAGGTGAATATCACAAAATCGTTACTTGTTTCAAAAGATCGGGACAAAATAATCGTTCCTTGTTTGTTATTGAATTGAGGGTGCAATTTCTATATTCGTGCTTGACTTTCATTCGTACTGAGGATTCGTATCAGTTTCTTTAGCATAGAAGTCCAGGAGGGTTGTCTTGCAGATGATTGTGGGTACTTTCAGAAATCTCCTAAGACTAGATTTCTCAATGGCCATGAACATCTTAACAAGATTCTCATCCTTGATAGTCAATACTGATGCAAAGTTGACCTGGAAAGCGTTGAGTGTATAAGCTCCAACCATTTCTGCAAATAAGATGGATTCGAAGTAGTTTCTGTAGTAGAGAAATACGAGAGAAAGCAGTAGCTAGTATGCAATAGTTCTGAAATCATAAAAGTTGAAATGAGAGAGAAGAGACGGTTAATATTCAAAATGTACAGCCGTCAGTGAAAACATAGTGACACGTGTCAATATGTTTACGGTTGAGTTTTTGGAAAGTTAAACAGTGAGTGTTAGGTAAGCCAGTGATTTTAAAAAAAAAATTAAAATTCAATGAAAAGAGCGGGATGTCCAAGAGGTTACTAAAAGAAATCAGAAGAAGATTTATCGTTTTATGACAATATTTAATGGAAGTCATAAAGTACTGAATATATCTAGCACTTCGATAAAAATCAGCAAACACATTGTTTTAACGAAAAGATAACTCTCCTTCTGTTTTTGACAAAGCACGTAAATATTAACCGATAAAATTATTTCCCATAAATTAATGCAAATAAATAAATATTTAAAACGAAGATTCGAGATCTGAAGGAATGACAAATGACTCTTGATATTCGTGCATGAGGTGAATAGTCACTTGACTCTTCGCCTTCCCCGAGGATGAATATAAATACCTGCAAAAAGACAAATGAAATCATTTTAGTCTCTTAACAAATGGATAGTGCAAGTAATTCATCGGAGTCTTCTCCTGAGTAGGACGCAACAGAGGGGTTCCAGAGGCAACTTATGGCCTCTCGTAAGAAGATTTTTGAAGACATCATTCTCCAAGAGATGAAGACTATGAAGAAATTCCTTGACTTTTAATCTGAATAATCAGTTAGATTATTCTATATAATTAGGTCTAAGATGTGGAATCATCCCTTTCAACAACCACGATAATGCAAAGAGAGGGGGTGATTCCAGTAGCTTTTAGTTAGGGTTTCCTCTGTAATTCTCAGTACTGCTGATATCAACAATTGTAATAGCTTATCTACTGTAACGCATCTAATTTTATGAATGAAATATTTCATTTTGTCATACTTCTTTTCATCAACTGCTTTTACCAAATGCATAATAAACAGAAGATAGTAATCAGTAGTTACAATAAATCAGCTAAACCGAGAACATTACGAAAATAAGAAATATTATTCTCAGGCAGAGGTTTCATAAAGATGTCTGCTGCTTGTGATAAGTAGGAAAATATTCTAGACGAATAACTTTCTTCTGCACATGATCTCTTATAAAGTGATGTCTGATGTCAATGTGCTTCGTTTTGGAATGAAGTACTGGATTGTGTGTGATTGCGATAGCACTGGTATTTTCACATAATATAGGTGATTCAGAGGCTTGAACTCCATAGTCCTTAAGTTGTTGTTGCATCCAAAGTAATTGAGAGCAGCAACTTCCAGCAGCAAGGTATTTTGCTTCTGCAGTAGACGATTGTCTATGGAAGTCTGCTTCTTACTAAACCAGGAGATCAACCTATCACCAAGAAATTGACAAAAACCACCGGTACTTTTTCTATCCAGTTTGTAACCTACATAGTCAGCATTTGAATATCCAATAAGATTGAAAGATGAATCATTTGATTCCATAAGCCGACATTTTGAGTACCATTCAAATATTTCAGAATTCGTTTAGCAGCTATATAATGCGATTGCTTAGGGTTAGACTAAAATCTCGCACAGATACAAATGACAAACAAAATTTCAGGTCTACTGGCAGTAAGATAAAACAATGAACCAATTAGACCACGATACTGAGTTACCTCTACTGAAATTCTATTTCATCCTTATCAAGTTTAGTAGATGAACTTATTGGTGTGGAAACAGCAGAGCATGTTTCCATGCCAAACTTTTTCAGTAGTTCCTTTGTGTACTTAGCCTGATTTATAAAGATCGTTGTATTGTGTTGCTTAATCTGCAGTCCTAGGAAGAATGTCAATTCTCACATCATGCTCATTTCGAACTGTTCCTGCATTAATTTTGCACAATTTGCAAACAATTTGGGGTTAGTTGACCCAAATATAATGTCATCAACATAAATATGCACTAATAAAATGTGCTTATTTTTAACTAATGTGAATAAAGTTTTGTCTATTGTGCCGATTGTAAAATCATGATTGACAAGAAATTGTGAGAGAGTGTCATACCAAGCTCTAGTTTCCTGTTTTAAACCATACAGAGCTTTGTGTAATTTAAAGACATGATGCGGTAAGAAATGATCAGTAAAACCTGGAGGTTATTCAACGTAAACTTCTTCTTGCAGTAGAACATTTAGGAAGGCACTTTTCACATCCATCTGATAAAATTTGAAGTTCTTGAAATCAGCGTGTTAAATGACTTCGTACAACATTAATGGTGCATTTAATACTAGTACTAGATAAAGTAACAGTAACATTTAAGACTTGTATCATTCAAACAAAAGACGTTAAGTTGCTTCTGTTTAAGCTAAGTTCTACTCTGTTTTTATAAACCGTTAAGTACTCGAAAAGTATTGCTTCTGTTTAAGCGATACGAGAGCTTATGCTTTTTATACTGTCTTCTGATATAAGATATCACGGCCTACTTGTTTTGACTCTCATCACCACAATTAAATTATGTTTAATATAATATAAAAAGAAACAATAGCTTATTACATGAATGCTTTAAGGGCACTATCCCCAACATGATGACATTTCCGTGTGATGGAAGAATCCTTCATGTTTCTCCGTACGCTTTGGAAGCATTGTTGTCCCACTAGACGTGTCAATTTGTTTATCATGAAAATTTGTGGGCGTGCCAGGCTCATGCTTATGCCAAATATGAAATGATCTTACTCCTATTGTCAAACGTTGTATGTCTGAATTCGACCGTTTTTTATAATTCTCTCGGAATGAGTTCGAAGTTGAGAATTTGATTGAGAAATATAATGAAAATTACATGAAAAAATAAATGAACAACATCAAATTTAATTATGTTTTTATGAACTCGAGCAATATTTTTACAAGAATGCTGAAGGAATATGTTAAAAAATAAAGAAAGTAGATTGTTAAAAATTGAAAATAAGTGAACAAATTATTGAGAGAATTTGTAGAAATTTTCTGTTAGAATATATTGTTTGACAATTATGGGTAAATATATAAACAGCGGTAAAAACAGTAAATTTGTGTTTTGTCAAAATTAAGTGTTGTGCCAGATGTTACAACATCTCGGACAACATGCAGCGGAATATTATATTTTGAAACACAAATTGACTTTAAATGAATAGATGGACAAGATTAAATTTGCACAAGTAATACTGTGCGGCCTTATGACAAAAATTAATCACTAGAAAACCAAATCGTTTACACAAAAACCTATCACTAGTGATTACTACAAAAATCAATTTCCTCAACACTTTGAGAAAATAAATCTTTCTAACAACTACCAACAATATTAAAATGTAAATAAGAAAGCAAAACTTGAATCCCGAAAACACGATCAATTAGATATAATCTTCAGCCAACATCGTTACGGATGTTGTCTGTAGATGTAGGCAACATTGAGAGCAATACAGTAATCACCACTCTTCAAACAGCAACGGCTTCGTGAATTATCCCTCTCTGAAAAATCTTCACTCCGTGGATGTATGATCGATGTTCAAGAATGTAAGGCCCGAGATAATAAAGATGATATTATTTTAATCCGAGAGTATGTAATTGGAAACTTTTGGAGTGTTGAATTATATTCCAAGATGTTTGCAATTATTTAGGATTGAAATGGAATTATTTAGGATTGAATTGAATTAAAAAGATTGAGTGGGGGCAAATTTGCAATTAGTGAAAAGTTGAGGGACTCAAGTGCAAATATGGAAAATTGAGTGGGACACTTGTCTTGGTCACCCCTTGAACGTGTCATTGTGCACTTTAAAAATTCAGAATTGCATGAGGAAAACCGAAAGCTTCCATGGAAATTCTCAAGCTTTTATTTTCTTTAAAATTTCGATTCGGCGAGATCCGTCTATCAGAATTTGAATCCGACTACAGTACTGTGTTTCTATCAACGTAGGCTACAACTGGACGTAAGTTTTGTTACGTTTAGACAAGATTTGAATATATGATGTTGCTAGAATTGAATATGATTCAGATATGGCGTTTCTGCTACCGTATATATTATAGAATTGAAGTCAGATTAAAGAACAGATTGTTTATGTAATTGTTATGATTTTTGAAAGAAATTGACTGAGATTCTATATCAGAATTGTGTTAGTATTCAGAGTACGAATTGTATTGACACAGATTATGAGTTCCAGTATTACATTTGTGATGTTCAAATTGACGGGGCTATTCAGAGTGTAATGTTATGCCGTCGAAACATCAGTAGATTGATATTGATCAGATTTAGTAGTGATTTAGATTAATCAGATTCAGATATGATTTCGATTGTATTGTGATATCGATGACATGAATTGAATTGTATCTTGTTCAGATATTGATCAGATTATGTACTGAGTTGAGTATTGATCATAACAGATTGTGTATTGAGTTATGCACTGATACAGTGTGTTCAATATTGTCTTTTCAGATTGGATATTGACAGATTTGAATACAGGTCATCGTCTTCGTCAGACAGAGAAGACAAAGGTATAATTCATGTGATATTCGGGAAGACACGACTCAAATGAGATTCCATTTGAGTTTCCCAATAAAATCACATACTAGATTATTGTTATATTATGATATGAATATGCTTTGTTTATATGCTGATATGTTACTGCTTTGTTTATAGATTTATATGCATTGCATTTAAGATATGGAGTCTTGACAGATCAGTCAAACTGCTAGATGTTCGGTGTATCTCGGCTTAGGAGCAGCTCTGACTCCTATTGCAGCCGTTGATACAGCTCAGACCGAAGTCTAGGAATAAGACGTACAGTCATCCCGAGTGGGAGGGTAGGTGACAGCCATTGACGTCTTATTCACACCGGGATCCCTAGAGTTATAGTTGAGTCGAGTCTAGACATGATTTGAATAGAACTGCATGTGTTTAGAGATGTGGTTTCATAGACTATGAAACCCATGTTTATTGCTTTCAGACATGATAGCCTGTGTTTATATGATTTGATTTAAATTGCATGTTTATCTGAATTGAGTTGCATGCTTATTTTGAGTAGATTTCATAGATTATGAAATCTATTACTTGAATATGTGCATGATAGCATGTTTGATGATGTAGATTGTTTATATGCATGCTTACCATGTTTTATACTAGGATTTATTCTCACCGGAGTATCCGGCTGTTGTCTTGTTTTGTATGTGTGCATGACAACAGGTGGGGCAGGATCAGGGTCAAGAAGATGAGGAGAGAAGAAGAGTTAGCGTGGTGATTTCGGACTTACTGTAGATTTGGTTTATTACTTGACTTTAGTAACTGAACCTTAGCCTTAGATTGTACAGTATTGTACTTTTATACTGAAATGTATTTTATACTGAGATGTATATTATTTAGATTCCATTACCTTCCGCATTTACATTTTAAAAAGAAAAATTTTTAGACCCTGTTTATCAGAACTGATAATTAAATCCCAACGATGATTAAGAAGATGATTAACGTCCTGGTCCCCACAAAGAAGGTTTTCCAAAGTCCTTGATACCTTATTTATAGATGAAGAGTTTCACCTCACAAGGAAACCTATTTCATAAGGAAGGTAGAGTTTAATTAGAAATAAACTCTATTTAAACATTGATATCATATCTCATTAAATCTTTATAATAAACATCATATATAGAATATATATTTCCATAATTATCTCATTATCATAGAAAGACAAAATCACATTAAATATTATACTCAGTTTAAATCAACAAGGAAAATAATGTCAGAGAAATAATTTCAGTTAAAATCGAAAATATTATTTCCCTTCACTTTCAAGTAGTTTTTGATGAATTTTTGTCGAGAGCTTTTCTGATTCTTCTTTTCTAGGTTTTGTTCAACTCTTTTCAGCGATTTGGCCATCTTCCATGATCATCAATCATGAATTGTGGGTCAGTTTCTTCAAATATGTGCACCAATTGATTTATTTATGAGTTCGACAACTGGGCATCTCACATTTGATGGGCTTTCATTACTGGCGATATTTACAGAATTTGGGCCCAACACAATCATAAATTATAATATAAATTTAAAAACTATAAAAAAAAAATAGACTGACCGGCCTACCCCGACTCTCGCCCAACCGTGCTTTGATCTGTGGCCCAAACGAAGCACTTGTTTCGGGCCGTCTCCAAGCAAGATGTCGAAATCACGACCCAACTTTTTTTTTATTATATTTATTTTATTTAAAGGGAGATTTGGGCCGATGGTTAAACCCGAACTGACGTCGTACCTGCCATTTCCATGTTTCCTCCACCGAGCCCCTTCAAATTCGAGACCTCTGCCACAAAAAACTCGCCAAAACCCTCCTCGAGATAGCGTTTTTAAATTTAAACCTAAAATGGTAAGCCTCAATATAACTGCGCCAGGAGGAGGAAGACTCTCAATCTTAAACCCCCAAAAACTGTCTTCTTGTAATTCCACAGTACCCATCTCTATTCTTGTCACCAGAAGTAAGAATGAAATTTTTCTCACCGGCCCACATGGGAAATACTCTAAAAATGTACCTGTTATTGTTAAATCTCAATACCTAACTCCCCAAGAACTGCAACAGCAGCAGAGGTTTTCTTCATTGAAGTCTCCTTCTCCCTCTCAGACTGGTTAGTTGGAGTGCTTTTGTTTGACCGTTTGTTATTCTGTTAGTAATGGTTTCAAGATTTGATTTTTCTTTGTGGGTTTTGCTGGGCAGCTTGTTTTGGCTATTTCATAATTTCTTTGGACACACATTTTATTTTAAGAAAATCAATTTTTGCCTAATCTAGAACCGACGGACATTAATCTGGATTATGTTTCTTGTTTTCTTTCCTTTAGGGCATATAATGGATGTAGATGCTAATGCTATGCGTGTTTGATTTATTACGGTGGTCATTTTTGTTTTCCCATTGTTTTCTTTGCGCGCTCAGACAGGATTTCTTTATATTTGGATTTATGCTCTTTTTGGTTGTTATTAGTGGTTTTGCTTAATTTAATCACTACGAAGCTTGTCTACTTTGATTCGTTCCTATGTGTTTCGAGAAGTTAAAAGAAGTATGGTTTGCAAAATCTTCTGTCAAAGAGTTACCTATGGCAGAACATGTGCTTACATTTACCAGTTTTGCAACATTTTTTTTAACTAAACGAATGATCAGAAATATAAACATGTTCAGCTTTTGTTTATCTTTAAGTTATTGACTTGTGAGGAAGAGGATCAAGTGGATGCATAATTGTTATAAGAATAAAGCGTATGCACATTTTTTATTAATCTAAGAGAAAGTGAAAATTGGCTCCTTGTTGATTGATAGAAAATAATATAGAATCCTTAATTTTGAAATGTATGTAGCAGGGCAATTGCCGCGAAGGGTTTATGTAGGGTACACTATATACAAAGGGAAAGCTGCTCTTGCGGTGGAGCCATGCTCACCGGAGTTCTCTCCTTTAGAAGTATGTTTCTTGAGCCTTCTAGTAGTTTTGAGTTCTGGTTCTATGCCATTTCTTTTATCGTCAGATTGTATGGATTTATTCGTAACAGTTAGTTTTTGGTTCAGTCTGGGGCGTTCAAATTATCAAAGGAGGGTCTCATTTTGCTTCAGTTTGCTCCTGCAGCTGGCGTACGCCAATATGATTGGAGTAGAAAGCAGGTAAATGTATTTTACTTTGTTATGTGATTATGTTATTTTTATACACGAGGGAACTCACGTGTGGGTATGATAGGATCCAAATTTGCATCAAGAGTTTCTTCATTGAATGAGTGATTTGCTCCTAAATATGTAAAGAGGAGATTGAGAGTGTGCAGAAGAGACAGAGAGGAGGAAAAAATAACCCGAGGGTAGAAAAGAAAAACTTTTTTCCAATATCATCTAATATGAAATGTTTATGCATTTATATGCCTTCATCATGTGAATTCTTAACTACAAGAAATTTATTCAAGAAACATTGAGTGTGCGCTTTGAACCCAATTTCTAAAGCTTGAGTTTCTTGAGAATAATCACCATCGGAAGGTGATATTGTGGAACTTTTCCTTGTGGCATATCTGTTTTGATTGCTTCGAGACAAATAAAAACTAAATTAAACCACAATTTTCACCATGTGGATTTTTTGAAAGGTGGATGTAATGTATGATGTCGGCAGTGTTCTAAATGGCGGTCGAGTCGGCCACCTAAGCGGTGGGCGGCCCTCGACTGCCCCGCCTTTGCATCAGGCGGCGTTAAGCTATTCGGCTGGCGAGTCGGCGGAGACGGGCAAACAGATAGCAGAGGCAGCCATTTTAAAAGTCTAGTCACCTGTCAAAGTCAATTAATTTAAAAACCTAGTTAAAGTCAATTAATTTTAAAAATCAGTCAGAGTCAACCAGTTTGAAAAACCCTAGTTGTACTAAAAACACAACCCACTTTCTTTTGTTTTTACTTTTGGAGATTTGCTTCTATCCTCTCCAGCTAGTGAAGCTCGAGGTTGGCTTGTTGATGGTGGTGAAGATGAGTTTGAGCGTATTTCAGGACTTACTTGGAGAATGGTAGGGGATGCATCGGGAGCGGATGAAGTTCTACAACCAAGGAGTAGTCCAATGAACATCCTCATTAGAGAACTTGATAAGGTTTTAGACACATTAGAGGAGGAGAATGAAGAAAATATTGATTTTGAGTCCAATGATGAGAGGATTAAGTCACGACCAGCCCAACTCCAGCAAATACCGAGCCCAACCCAATGTCCTCAAAAGATGTTCATCGAAGACACACTCATGGGAAGTACAAGGTGGCAGATTAGATCGTTGGATTCTAGAGTTATCTTGTTTTTTAAATCTTTAAATAAGAGATTATCTCAGTTAGTTGGTTTGGTTTAGATATGGATGTTTATTAGTTAGGAAGATGTCATTTAGGAAGATATCATTTAGGAAGACCAGGCCTTCAGGCGCTGCTGCTGGATTTTGAAGGGATTTTTGGGGACCCTGAAGGACTGCCACCGCGACGACAACATACACACAAAATTATATTAACCCAAGGGACAGATCCTGTCGTGGTTCGACCCTATCGCTACCTGGACGGGCAGAAAGATGAGATCGAAAGACAGTGCACCGAGATGTTAAAGCAAGGAATTATCCGACCCAGTACTTCACCATTTTCATCACCCGTATTATTAGTCAGCAAGGCCGATAAATCATGGCGTTTCTGTGTCGACTACAGGGCTTTGAATGCGCGAACTGTGAAGGACAATTTTCCAATCCCTGTGATTGAAGAACTGTTGGTAGAGCTTAATGTAGCCCAATTCTTTACAAAACTGGATCTCCGAGCAGGTTATCACCAAGTCCTGATGGATCCAACATGCATTCCCATGACAGCATTCAGGACTCATCATGGTCACTTCGAATTTTTGGTTATGCCCTTCGGGCTAACAAATGCGCCCTCCACTTTTCAGGTCATCATGAACACTATCTTCAGGGATTACCTACGCAAATTTGTTCTTGTCTTCTTCGACGATATTTTGATTTACAGCAAATCTTGGGAGGAACACTTGACACACTTACATCTGGTCTTCTCCACGATCAAAACACAACCGTTTTTCCTGAAGCGGTCCAAATGTTCTCTAGCTCAAACAGAAGTGGCCTATCTCGGCCACCGGGTGACACAATCGGGGGTCAAAGTTGATGACGAGAAAATTGCAGCCATTGCTAATTGGCCGACCCCATCCTCCATCCGCGCCCTTCGCGGGTTTCCAGGCCTTGCGGGGTACTATCGCAAGTTCGTCAAAAACTACGGAATTATTGCCGCACCCTTGACCGGCCTACTTCGCAAGAACTCCTTCTTCTGGTCACAAGAAACCACTCGATCGTTCGAGGTATTGAAGAAAGCTATGACATCCACACCCGTCCTAGCCCTACCGAATTTTTCAGAACCGTTTGTGATAGAATGTGATGCTTCAGAAAGTGGATTAGGAGCTGTTCTTCTTCAAAATGGGCGTCCTATTGCATTCTATAGCCAGGCTTTGGCTCTGCAACACCGTAAATTACCCGCATACGAAAGAGTTGATTGGGTTGGCTAAGGCCATCCGCCACTAGCGCAGATATCTATGGGGAGTTTCGTTCTTGGTGCACACCGATCATTATAGTCTCAAATTTCTACTGGAACAGCGTATCACGACTTCCCCGCAGCAACGATGGATCAGCAAGCTGTTGGGATTTGAATTCAAGGTGGAATATAAACCAAGAAAAGCCAATGTGGTGGCCGACGCCCTCTCAAGACGAGATGAATCAGACAATGGCTCTATTTGCGCCCTATCAAACCCACGGATGGAATGGTTGGAAAATATCTGAAGTGAACTCACCTCTAGGCGCGAGTTACAGCCCTTGATTGATAAGGTGAAGGCTGGAGAAGCTTTGGGGCCCTGGGACTTCTCGGATGATCTCCTTTGGTATAATCAGAGGGTGTTCTTACCTCCGGATTCGACCTTAACAGGTACCATTATCTCTTATATTCATAACTCGTGCCATGAAGGATATTTGAAGACTTTGCATCGCGTTCAGCGGGACTTCTACTGGCCACGCATGCGCAACCACATAAAAACAATTGTGGCGGAATGTGAGGTTTGCCAACGCAATAAGACTGAAAATTTGAAGCCGGCAGGGTTGTTACAGCCCCTCCCAGTTCCTCACCACGTATGGACGGATATCTCTATGGATTTTATCGAGGGACTTCCCCTGTCACAAGGGAAAAATGTTCTCTTGGTTGTGGTTGACCGATTTTCCAAATATGCGCATTTTGTTCCCCTTTCACACCCTTATACAGCGGTGCTGGTCGCTTGGATCTTTTTTGAGAATATATTCAAGCTTCACGGGTTGCCCGAGTCTATTGTTTGCGATGGAGATGTCACATTTACCAGTGGATTTTGGAAGGAACTGTTCCGCTTAAGTGGTACCCAACTTTGCTTCACATCGGCCTACCATCCTCAATCGGATGGCCAAACGGAGGTGGTTAACCGTGTGGTGGAGATGTATCTCCGTGGCTTCTCCGGTGACTTTCCTAAGAAATGGACCACATGGCTTGCGTGGGCTGCATTTTGCTATAACACCAGCTTCCATTCATCCTTACGTTCTTCCCCATTTGAAGTTGTCTACGGCCGACCACCGCCGCGTCTTCTATCATTTTGCCCAGGGGTCGCGAAATTAGAGGCCATCGACAAGGAATTACAGACCAGAGACGAAGTCCTGAAACATCCCCGCCCAGAACCTCATGAAGACTCAATATGACGCATCTCACCGAGATGTCCAATATGCAATAGGGGATATGGTTCTGTGTAGTTTTAGTTTTAGAGAATAAAAATGGCTTATTTCATTAATCAGTAAAAAACCTTTAAATAAAGTTACAAACGTTAGAAAATAAGATCCAAAATAACAACTAACTAAAGGTTCTTAAGTATAAGGTAACAAACTAACAACCTATGACTAAGTATATTACTTTAATCTACACCTTCCCCTCATGTTGGTTCATAAATATCATACATGCCCAACTTGTTTACAAGAAAATCAAATGTAGGTTTGAGTAAACCCTTTGTTAAGATGTCTGCGGTCTGATCTTCAGACTTCAAGAAAGGAATACAAATGACTCCTGCTTCCAACTTCTCCTTTATGAAATGTCGATCAACCTCTATATGTTTGGTCCTGTCATGTTGAACTGGGTTGTGTGCAATGCTTATTGCAGCCTTGTTGTCTCAAAAAACTTTAATAGGGAGATTGATTTCCAGTTTCAGCTCCTTGAGAACTCATTTTATCCGTAGAATCTCACAAATTCCATTAGCCATTGCTCTGTATTCAGCCTCTGCACTACTCCGAGCAACCACATCTTGTTTTTTACTCCTCCAGGTTACCAGGTTTCCCCATACGTAGGTACAATATCCCGAAGTTGACTTTCTGTCTGTGATGGAACCAGCCCAATCTGCATCCGTAAAGACTTCGATGCTCCTGTTATCTCCCTTTCTGGAAAAAAGACCTTTACCAGGACTATTCTTTAAATACCTCAAAATTCGATATACAGCCTCAAGGTGTTCTTTATAAGGACAGTGCATAAACTGACTCACCATGCTCATAGCAAATGCAATATCAGGCCGTGTGTGAGAGAGGTATATAAGTCTTCCAACAAGCCGCTGGTATTGCTGAATATTCACCAAGTTGACTTGGTTGACATCACCAAACTTCTTGTTCGGATCTATAGGAGTATCTATAGGACGACAATCACTCATTCCTGTGTCCTTTAAGAGATCCATAATGTACTTCCGTTGAGAAACAACAATTCCCTGTTTAGACCGTGCAACCTCCATAGCCAGAAAATACTTCATTTCTCCTAGATCTTTGATCTCAAATTCTTTTAAGAGTTTATTCTTCATTGCTTCCAATTCTTCTTGATCACTTCCAGTGAGAAGTATATCATCTACATAAACAATAAAGGTTGTAATATGTCCATTGTTCGAGTAGCGAGTGAACAAAGAATGGTTTGATTGTGCTTGAGAATAGCCCTGTTTCTTCACCACTTGCGTGAATCTTTCAAACCACGCGCGCGGAGACTGCTTGAGTCCGTACAATGCCTTCTCCAATTTGCATACTTTAGCTCCAAATTTGTTTTCGAAACCTGGTGGTGGAAGCATGTAGACTTCTTCCTCCAATCTACCATTCAAGAATGCATTTTTTACGTCGAACTGTCGTAAAGGCCAGTCTAAATTTGCTGCAATAGATAACAATATTCGAACGGTGTTAAGTTTGGCTACCGGAGCAAAAGTTTCCGTGTAGTCAATGCCATAGGTTTGTGTAAATCCCTTGGCTACTAGTCGAGCTTTGTGTCTTTCAAGTGTTCCGTCGACATTGAATTTTGGTGTGAAAACCCATTTGCAGCCAATTGTGGGAGTATTCTTTGGAAGTTCTTTAAGTTTCCATGTCTGATTTTTCTCAAGTGCATTCATCTCCTCAAGAACAGCCTGTCTCCACTCTGGAACATTTAGAGCTTCCTGTATGTTGTTTGGAATCTGAACACTTGAGACATTTGTTGTGAAAACAGCAAACAAAGATGAGAGTTTTGAGTTGGATACAAACTGAGACATAGGATATTTAACACAAGACTTTTTTCTTTTCTAAGAGCCATTGGTAGATCAAACTCAGAGTTAGAAGAGACAGAAGAGTTACCAATTTCATTTTCCAGTCCAGGTTCAGATTCTTGACAAGGCAAGGGTGCAACGGCTTCAATTTGTCGATGAGGGAACTTCCTTTCATATATTTGCCCAAATAGTTTTCTATTCTGATCATCGCGTTCTGCTTCCAGTAGCTGTTGAGATTCAATATGATCTAGACTTGAGGAAGTGTTACTTTGGTTAGCTAAGTTTAGATTTTATTTCACATTTATCTCTTTTGTTTGCCTTATATTTTCACTTTCTCTGTTAGAATTAGAATCTAGAAAATCTAAATTTAATAAGGGATCACAATTTTTGTTATTTGCAATGTTCCTGAGGTTGTGATGAAGATTAAACCTATTATTTGATATTCCTAGATTTTTCAACTTTGAATCTTCAACCAAGTTCTCCCCCTGAAGATTAGGATTAAAAAAAGGAATATTTTCAAAGAATTTAACATCCATTGAGACAAACATTTTTTTAAAAGTGGGGTCAAAACACTTGTACCCTTTTTGATTCGCAACAATCCCAACAAACACACATTTTCGAGCTTTTGGGTCAAATTTACTAGTATTCCTGATTGGATTCCTAATAAATACAGTGCATCCAAATATTTTCAAGGACAGTATTATTAAACATACGAGATTGTGGACACAGATTTAGAAGACAAGTGATTGGTGTTTGAAACTTTAGGATTTTAAATGGCAATCTATTCATTAGATAAGTGGCATGCAAAACCGCCTCTCCCCACAAATATTTAGGAACCTTATTAGAGAAAAGTAAAGCACGACTTATCTCAAGAAGGTGTCTATTCTTCCTCTCGGCAACGCCATTCTGTTGAGGAGTGTCATTAGAAGAACTTTGTTGAACAATTCCTTTTTCGTCACAAAATTTTCCTAAGACTTGGGAAAAATATTCACGACTTAAAAATCTGTATACTCGTATTAAATTGATTTTGAACCATATGATAAAAATTTTTGAAAACAACTTCTACTTCAGATTTTTCTTTGAGTAAATAAACCCAACTAACTCTAGTGTGATCATCGATTAGAGTAATAAACCAACGTTTTCCATGACAAGTAGACACTTTTGAAGGACCCCAAAGATCACTATGTACTAGTGCAAAAGGTTTTGAAGGTGTATAAACCCGTGGAGGATATGTACTGCGATGATGCCTGGATAACACACAAATTTCACACTGAAAAGAAGAAGGATCTTTATGACGAAATAAAGCAGGAAACAGTTGTTTTAAATAATGGAAATTTGCATGACCTAGTCTAAAATGCCATAGATAAATCTCGTCATTACTGAAATCTGAAGCAATTTTCAGGCAAGAATTCTTTTGAGCCTCTTTATTCAAGTACATTCCCTCATCTAGAATGTAAAGACCATCACACTCCTTAGCACTGCCAATCATCATTCTCGAGGCCAGATCCTGAAATTCACAATGGGAGGATAGAAAAATGGCAGAACAATTAAGAGTTTATGTTAGTTTACTGATAGAGACAAGATTATATGATAATTTAGGCACATGCAGAACATTAGACAAGGTTAGCACATCAGAAATTTTTATATCGCCTAAACCAGCAATAGCAGAAAAAGAACCATCTGCTATCCTAACTTTGCGATTTCCTGCACAGGGTTTATATGAGAAGAAAAAACTAGAACAACTAGTCATGTGGTCAGAGGCCCCTGAATCAATAATCCAGGTGGTCTTAGATTGGGAACAAACAAAGGATGACAAGAGCTTAGTGTTACCATTGTGAACAAAAGTACAGGAAGATTTATCTTGAGATGACGGCAATAAATTCAACAATTGTTCTATTTGTTCCTTCGTGAATGGAGACTGCCCAGAGTTGATAAAGTGCTCTTGAGAAGGGTCAGCCATGGTTTGAAGGGCTCGCTCAAGACGAGGTGACTTCCCACCAGGTGGTTTCCCGTGTATTTTCCAGCAAGTTTCACGAGTATGCCAGAATTTTTTACAGAAGTCACACCATGGCTTTCTTTTTTTGTCACCACTGGACTCAGCCCCTTTTCACCTCTTTTGATAAATAGTGCAGACATATCGGATCCAGAAACCCTAGACATATCGGAGCTGGGATCTGCTGCAGAAGAATCATTGTTGTTTATAATTTTTTTGCGACTCTCCTCCAGTCGAACTTCAGAAAATACCTCTCTGATGGAAGGAAGAGGACGACGGCCGAGAATTCTCCCCATAACATCATCTAGGTTGCGATGAATCCCGGTGAGCAGCATGAAGATTCGATCATTCTCTTCACGCTTCTTCTGTCGGAGAAAATCCGCTTGGCTTTCCGATACATCATTATGATATTGATCTAGTTCTTGCCACCATGCCACCATCTCATTATAATAGCTGGTGACGTCACGATTCCCTTGCTTGGATTGCCACAGTCGAGTCTTCAACTCGAAGATCTGTGAGGAATTCTCCAAGTCAGAGTAAGTTTCACGGACAGAGTCCCATACCTCCTGAGCGGACTTCATAAATAGATGAGGCTTTGCAATTGAGGTATCAATGGAATTGAGCAGCCAAGCCATAACAAGGGAGTTTTCTGAACGCCATAATATGTAGCCAGGATCTTTAGACTCCGGCTCCTTGGTTTCTCCTGTTAAGTAACCTAATTTTCCCCTACCATCAATGGCAAGTTTCACTGACTGGGACCATTCAAGATAATTCTGACCATTCAATTTATGCACAGTGACTTGCATAGATGAATGAACAGACTCACTCGTCACACTTGATTGAACAGGTGTAGAGATAGATGTGGTTCCAGAATCTGATTTGTCAGCCATAGGATAGAAACCTTAGTTTGTGCGCTCTGATACCATGTAGTTTTAGAGAATAAAAATGGCTTATTTCATTAATCAGTAAAAAACCTTTAAATAGAGTTACAAACGCTAGAAAATAGGATCCAAAATAACAACTAACTAAAGGTTCCTAAGTATAAGGTAACAAACTAACAACCTATGACTAAGTATATTACTTTAATCTACATTCTGGTACGCTTGCAACAGTACCGCCAATCTAGTGTGGAAAAGCGGATGAACAAGAAACTCTCCCCACGTTACTTTGGGCCATTCGAAGTTAGTGCACGCATTGGTCAAGTGGCATACAAACTCAAGCTTCCTGACTCCTCCTTGATCCACCCAGTCTTCCATGTCTTCTCTCTGAAGCCGTTTAAGGGCAACATCCTACACGACACCGACCTGCCAGTACTCAAGCACGACGAACCCCCGCAGCCACTGGCCATCCTGGATTCAAGATTCCGCCAGGGCCGCCGTGAGCTGCTGATTCACTGGGCCGGCCTCTCACCCACCGAGGCTTCTTGGCAGGATGCTTCCACCTTGGCCGAGGAGTTTCCATCATTTGTGATCGTGGACGATCACGTGGCTCCAGAAGGGTGTAATGTCACGACCAGCCCAACTCCAGCAAATACCGAGCCCAACCCGATGTCCTCAAAAGACGATCACGTGGCTCCAGAAGGGTGTAATGTCACGACCAGCCCAACTCCAGCAAATACCGAGCCCAACCCGATGTCCTCAAAAGATGTTTATCGAAGACACACTCATGGGAAGTACAAGGTGGCAGATTAGATCGTTGGATTCTAGAGTTATCTTGTTTTTTAAATCTTTAAATAAGAGATTATCTCAGTTAGTTGGTTTGGTTTAGATATGGTTATTTATTAGTTAGGAAGATATCATCTAGGAAGATATCAATGAGATTTGATTGGGATTCTTATCCTTTAGTTTGGATTGTCAAACCTTGTATATATATCTATCAGATATGAGGAAATAAAGACATCAAATTTTGTGTTGCTTCTATCAAGTCGGAGATCGTGAGGTTCTCTCTTCAACGAGCCTCAATTACCAACTATCAAAAATAGCGAGACGTGGGCGTAAATCTCAGAAACACGCTCACAATCTTGCGAGTGGTGAATTCTCCCTAAATCGCCCCATAACTAGATCCATTACCCGTGAACGTAACAGATTATGAGTGTAATTAATGATGCATATGTAGATGATCTAGAATATTAGTTATGTTTAGTCTAGTACTTGTTGCTGTAGAGAATTGAAACTTTGAATTTTAAACTTAGTTTTTTGGTAAAAGAATATGATGATGAATTTTTATTAATTATCTTCTTAGTTTACATTTATATATTTATTTGCACCTTGTGATCATCGTTAAACATTTTTTAATTACATATGTTACATAAATGATGACTATTTGTGATTACGTTGCATGATTATATATGATTATCTATAAAAAAAAATTGCTTACAAAATTCCATGGTGTTTCATTTTGCTTATTTCCAGTTATTCTCATTGTCGGTGACCGAAATAGGAAACATTATCAGCCTTGGGACTCGAGATTCTTGTGAATTTTTTCACGATCCTCATAAAGGAAGAAGGTCAGATTATATGTCCTGGACATTCTGACTGACTTTTGTTATGAAAACTCAGAAGTTTGTTAATTTTTGTTCACTAGCTCTCTTACCTTGGTTAATACCTCATGCATAGCAGCAACAAAGAGTCGCTCATGGATTTTCTATCCACATAACACTACAAAAATAATATGACCTACCGATTTAATTTAACCAGTCTATCCTTTCTGGCACCTTGCTAGCCATTGTTAAAACACTTATTAAAGGACTAATTAATTTATATATTCGTAAATCGTAAATGTCAGTTAGAATGAACTTGTGCAGCGAAGAAGGCAAGGTGAGGAAATTATTGAAGGTGGAGCCCTTGCCTGATGGTTCTGGCCACTTCTTCAATCTCAGTAATGACATATCTCTTAAATCATGCCATGAACCTTTTGAGAGTAATATATATTATATTCGCTTATTACGCCTTTTGATCATGAGATTGTTTGCTGATTTAAGGTGTTCAAAACAAGCTTATAAATGTGGACGAGAATATATATATCCCCATCACTAAGGCAGAGTTTGCTGTACTAGTTTCATCATTCAATGTAAGTCAAAGCTTTGTCCACTATTCAATTCCCTTGACATGTCGTCTTATTGATATCATTGTCCTATTGATTGCCATTCTGATAGGAGCTATATGAATTTCCTCTAGACCCTTATTATTAGTTTCGCAATCAGTTTGGCCTTGTACAGTTTTTGATCGTTTGTCACGTGGGAGTGTTTAGTGTTGAATTTTTTCGTATAGTTAACCGATATAAATCTCTGTTGAAATAATGCATACTAATTTTATAATGACGACAGCTCATTTTGTGTCGTTGCAGTTCATTTTGCCATACCTTTTAGGTTGGCATACATTTGCAAACTCAACAAGGCCTGAAGATGCAAGTCGTCTAAACAATGCAAACTCTACCGTGGACTATGAATGGAACAGATAGGAGGAAAACTTCGCACCTCTCCTTTTTTTCGCCATTCTCATCTTCTTTGTTTTCTACTGGTGTAAATTTGTTTTCCTCTCCGTTTAGTTATCTCTCTGTTGTATGAATACGATGACCAGAAACCAAAAAATTGGGGAATACTCTTTTCCATTACTTTATGTATGTAATGTGTCGAAGTAATATCCTCTCGTTTAACTTGAATACAATGGCTTCATTGAATGTTTTGATGGTTTGATTAACCTAAGAAATGTCAATATTGGCCTAACTGGTGGAAATAATAAATTACCCAATAGATCTTAATTTAACATATTCAATATACATCAAATACTAGAGCAACGAATGCAGCAGCATATGAAGTCCAAGATGGTTTTGAACTGAAATGGAGAAGAATGCTGTTGCATGATTAATTACGTTGCTCTTGGAGATCAAGAACTTGATGGTGCGCCACCATCGATTGTGTACGCAGGAAAATGGAAGAATTATTACAACAGAATGTCACGCCCCGAGACCGGGGTTAGTCGACACCGGCGTTGTTCAACAATCACATAATCGCCAAACAACAAGCCTCGTAGTTCAGTATAAACCAAAACCAGTCTATTTCATAATTAACTCAAAATAATCTTGTCTTACAGTGATAAATTCCAAAACGAAATAAAATGTGCGGAAGCGATATACAACTTGAATCGAAACTTAGGAAGAACATAAGTGAGAAATCTTCATATCTCGAAACTTCATCTCTAACTCCAAAACACGTCTTATTCATCCTTGTCTACTTGATCTTCGTTCTCATCTGGGGAGAAATGTAAGGGGTGAGTGTTTGGGAAACACTCAGCAAGTGGGGGCCGATCGATTACCACAAATACATATAAATATAATTTAAAACCCATATTGCAACTGATTTTTTTCAAAACGTAGTATCTCATATCAGATCAGAATCGGAATTGAAATGCGAAACAGAGATTATCAGACAATTCAGAACAGAACGAATCAGAACAAATGAAAACACTGTTATTCATCTCGTTATCCATGGTCAAATTGTCCCCAATATGTTAGTCCTCTAAGGGGTGAGGCCAAAACACAGTTTTATACCCACTGATGGGGGCCGAAACACAGTTTTATACCCACTGATGAGGGCCGAAACACAGTTTTATACCCACTGATGGGGGCCGGAACACAGTTTTATACCCACTGATGAGGGCCGAAACACAGTTTTATACCCACTGATGGGGGCCATATATAATTTACAATCGTCGTTCCATATCCCACTCGAATCATAACAGTGCACCACAAAATCAGATGTATCAAACAACATTTATCGGAATTTTTGAATGAACTCAGCAGAATCAAAGAACACCGGAAATAGAAGAACATATCGTACATCGATCGAGATTTTATAAAATATATAATAGCATTTTTCGAAAATGATTTGGCACACATAGACGCATGTCATGAAATACTTATACAAAGTTTAAGGTACAAAGAAATACATAGCAAAAGCCCACTTACCGTATTCTGACTGCTCAAGGAAACGTGAATGGTGAGATTGCGGCAGAGCTTCGCTACTTGAGGATGAAAGCTTCGAAAATACGGTGATGCTAGAGAGGATTTCGAGATTTGGGAGTGCAAGTTCTGAATGAAGAGTCCTCCTATTTATAGGCACGGAAAATCAGCTTACAAGGTAAGCTCTGAAGTCGCTCCACGAATGACGCTGATGGCTAATCAAATGGGTGATTGCACTAATCTCTCTCGGATGAACGTAGACTGCTTTCTTGTACAGGTTCGTGATGTATCTGGACTGTATTGCAAATTTGCTAGCTTCCTTATTGAGAAAACTTCCTTATATACAATATAATATTTCCAATTAGGTGGATATCCAGTATTAATTTACTGTGTATCTTGCACTGGATTTCGATTTTCATGTATTATTTATATTTTCAAATTTATTATAACTCGAAAATAAATTCTTATACATGTCTATATTTAATTAATTATGTGCCCAAAAATTTGGGTTCTCACATCCCTCCCTTCTTATTAGAAGTTTCGTCCTCGAAACTTGAGTCGGTTTGACTTTCAAAAAGGTAAGGATATTGCTTGCGCATTTTCTCTTCAAACTCCCAAGTAGTTTTCTCGTTCTGTGTGTTTTGACTATTGCACCTTGACGTAGGGAATGATACGTCGTCTTAGTACTTGGTCCTTGGTGTCCACAATATGAATATAGACATCTTCATATTTCAGCTCTTCCCCCATGTTACCTTTGATCATTAGCGGTTCAATTTCCATAACATGGCTTTGGTTCGAGGTGTATTTCCTTATTTTGGACTTGTGAAATATATTGTGGATTCTAGATATATCTGATGGCAATGCTATTCTGTAAGACAATGTGCCAATCTCTCCAGAATTTTGAATAGTCCTGCGTACCGAGGTTTCACTTTTTCAGCTTTACTGAATCTAATGATTCCCTTATATAAGCTTTTTCACCCCATGTGAATTCCATTGGTCTCCTTTTAAGATCAGACTAACTCTTTTGCTGGTCTTATGCAACCTTGTGTCTATCTTTGATGATGACCATTTTTTCATTATCTCTTGGATTAGTTCTAGCCTAGTTATGACTGTCTCCTCTATTTCTTCCATGCTCAGTGATGAACGACACTTTACTTGTTGGCATACTTGTCACTTAGATATAAACTCGGTGACATCTCTTTTCATTATGCTTCACTAGAAACTTACTTTCAAATCTCTGTACATCTTTGTACTACCTGGGTGGGTCGGGAATATTGACTTATGTGCCTCTTACATCACTTCTTATCGAAGATTGTTGATATCTGGCACACATAATCGTCCTCTCATCCCTAGGATTCCGTCTGGGTCCACTTGAAAATCTGATGACTTTATTTTCTTGGCTTGTTCTTTGAACTTCTCTAGTGTCGTGTCTCGACTCTGATTTAACTTGACTGCTTCCCGAAGGCATGGTTGCGCGGAGAATGATGTTATGTTATCTTACCCATGTTTGAATCAAAGGATCGGCTACCTTATTTGCTTTGTTGGCGTGGTAGCTTATTGTCAAGTCACAGTCCTTGAGTAACTCTATCAACCGTCTTTGTCTCATTTTTAATTCTTTTTGAATGAACAAATATTTGAGACTTGGTGGTCAGTGAGTGAATATTTCACACTTGACATCGTAGAGATAGTGTCTCCAAATTTTCAAAGCAAAGATCACTGCTGCCAACTCGAGATCGTGAGTATGGTAGTTTTGCTCCTGTGGCTTTAGTTGACTAGCCTCTCTTCCATGAGTACTCCTCTGACATCTTCCTTTGATCCTTGTCCTCAGTAGATAATACCAACATTGGTGTAGATGCTAGCTTCTCCTTTAATGTTTGAAAGCTCTTTAACATCTCTCTCTTCAGTTGAATTCATAGTTCTTTTGTGCGAGTCTCATCAGTGATACGACTACTGAAGAGAAGCCCTCGACGAATTTCCGCTAATAGCCTGGTAATCTAAAGAAGCCTCTAATTTCGGTTCCATTCTTATGTTTCGGCTAATCTAGATTTGCCTCTAATTTCTTAGTTCCACTGATATTCCTGATTTCGATCTCACATGACCTTATTCTGAATGCTGACATTGAGGTGTCTTCTGCTCTGACCTTTAGCTGATGATAGCATGTCCTCAGGTCAAGCTTAGAGAAGATTGTAACTCCTTTACGTTGATCGACAAGACCGTATATTATTGGAAGAAGATACTTATTCCTGATTGCGATATTATAGAGTTCTCTATAATCTATACACAATCTCATACTTTCATCTTTCTTCCATACAAATAGGACTGCAGCTCCCCAATGAGATGCACTTGACATAATATGCTTTTTGTCTAACAACTCTTAGACTCGTTCTTTTAGCTCTTTGAGTTCATCTGGAGCCATTCGGTACAGTGCATTGGAGATTGGTGCATCATCAAGTACCGAATTTACTCGAAATCTACTTCACCATCCAAGACCATTCCAAGAAGCCTTTCTGGAAAAACGCCCGAAAATTTTCGTATTACTAGAATATCTTCCAATTTCAGCTCATCTACTCTTGCACTTTGTTTACCATTGCTAGGTAAATTTCTTCGTCCGATATTATGGCTTTCCAAGTCTGGGAAACAGAAAAAAATGTATTTCCGTTCCTTGGCGTTGCCATGGTACTTGATTTCTTCTTGGTTCGGGGTTCAGAGTTTGACATTCTTACTCTGGCAATCTACTATTGCATGGCTCTTAGATAATCAGTTCATCCTTAAGATGGCGTCGAAATCTATCGAAGTGAGTTGAATCAAGTCGGCACTCAATATATGCGATTGATGCTTATTTAATCTTATCTTGAAGTTATCCCGATTACTATCACAAAATTAAAACCCATATAGAATATTGAAACTTAACTCAATATCGATCTATAGCTTAAAATCCGAAATTATAACATAGTCGTTACCTCAAATAATTATTCTTTTACTAAATCTTACTTTTATCAAGATCATGAGCCTATCACACTCTAATACAAAGGAGTTCATTAAATGTCATTCCCTTTGAATCATTCTTAGTACCATAAAAGTCAAAACTTATTGTACTATACTTTCCTTGATACCCATCAATATCTCATAACTTATTTTATTTACGTAAGGTCATAGCCTACTTGTTATCCCAAAATAATATAAATTCTTTAACCTGGAGATATTGTCTCACAAGATATTCCAAGGTTGAAGGTCCTACATATTTAAAGTTAGCGCTTAACATTCTTAATAACCCAAACTTAATACCCACACAGTTAATTGTTACTACAAAATCAACTTCTCTATTGGAATACCCAAAACTTGTGATATAGTTTTTATATCAACTTTTCTCATATTAGTTTCCATAAATAACTTATCATCCCCGAGTCAAATCTTTTATCTTAAATTAGAAATTTCAGTCAACTTATCTCTTATAGGTATATTCCCAAAAATAAATACAAATACTAATTGTTCTCATAATACAATTCCATAAAATTTCGACAAGTAGTTCAAGAAACACGTTGAACGGGATTTTTCGAGAAAGTTTCCAAAAGTATAAAGTTTGGACATTGACCCATGGATAAAAATAATACGTTGAGAGGAATCTAGAACAGTTGACGGAATTAAATTCTGAGTTTTCTACGAAATGTTATGAGTTCTACGAAACTTTCCTAAAATAACAAAAACGCAATTTCGAATATCTAAATAAAGGAGTTTCGTGTTTTCAGACTATGCCTCGCAACAAGTTGTGATATTACTCGTTGGTCGTTCCGAATGGGACTGCATTGGCCGATTTTTAAAATTCCACCGATTTTTTTTTCCCGAATAATTTTCTTCCCCAACCGGATTATGAACCTGGCGGCTCTGATACCACTTAAATGTCACGCCCCGAGACCGGGGTTAGTCGACACCGGCGTTGTTCAACAATCACATAATCGCCAAACAACAAGCCTCGTAGTTCAGTATAAACCAAAACCAGTCTATTTCATAATTAACTCAAAATAATCTTGTCTTACAGTGATAAATTCCAAAACGAAATAAAATGTGCGGAAGCGATATACAACTTGAATCGAAACTTAGGAAGAACATAAGTGAGAAATCTTCATATCTCGAAACTTCATCTCCAACTCCAAAACACGTCTTATTCATCCTTGTCTACTTGATCTCCGTTCTCATCTGGGGAGAAATGTAAGGGGTGAGTGTTTGGGAAACACTCAGCAAGTGGGGGCCGATCGATTACCACAAATACATATAAATATAATTTAAAACCCATATTGCAACTGATTTTTTTCAAAACGTAGTATCTCATATCAGAATCGGAATTGAAATGCGAAACAGAGATTATCAGACAATTCAGAACAGAACGAATCAGAACAAATGAAAACACTGTTATTCATCTCGTTATCCATGGTCAAATTGTCCCCAATATGTTAGTCCTCTAAGGGGTGAGGCCAAAACACAGTTTTATACCCACTGATGGGGGCCGAAACACAGTTTTATACCCACTGATGAGGGCCGAAACACAGTTTTATACCCACTGATGGGGGCCGGAACACAGTTTCACAGTTTTATACCCACTGATGAGGGCCGAAACACAGTTTTATACCCACTGATGGGGGCCGGAACACAGTTTTATACCCACTGATGAGGGCCGAAACACAGTTTTATACCCACTGATGGGGGCCATATATAATTTACAATCGTCGTTCCATATCCCACTCGAATCATAACAGTGCACCACAAAATCAGATGTATCAAACAACATTTATCGGAATTTTTGAATGAACTCAGCAGAATCAAAGAACACCGGAAATAGAAGAACATATCGTACATCGATCGAGATTTTATAAAATATATAATAGCATTTTTCGAAAATGATTTGGTACACATAGACGCATGTCATGAAATACTTATACAAAGTTTAAGGTACAAAGAAATACATAGCAAAAGCCCACTTACCGTATTCTGACTGCTCAAGGAAACGTGAATGGTGAGATTGCGGCAGAGCTTCGCTACTTGAGGATGAAAGCTTCGAAAATACGGTGATGCTAGAGAGGATTTCGAGATTTGGGAGTGCAAGTTCTGAATGAAGAGTCCTCCTATTTATAGGCACGGAAAATCAGCTTACAAGGTAAGCTCTGAAGTCGCTCCACGAATGACGCTGATGGCTAATCAAATGGGTGATTGCACTAATCTCTCTCGGATGAACGTAGACTGCTTTCTTGTACAGGTTCGTGATGTATCTGGACTGTATTGCAAATTTGCTAGCTTCCTTATTGAGAAAACTTCCTTATATACAATATAATATTTCCAATTAGGTGGATATCCAGTATTAATTTACTGTGTGTCTTGCACTGGATTTCGATTTCCATGTATTATTTATATTTTCAAATTTATTATAACTCGAAAATAAATTCTTATACATGTCTATATTTAATTAATTATGTGCCCAAAAATTTGGGTTCTCACACAGAATATTATTGGCATGGAGCTTTACAACTTTGTATCAAGGTTACCACTAATATTTCCACTGAGGTTTCCACTCTTTGTCCAACCCTCTTGAACTTGAGCTGAGTACTGCAGATGCCAAAGAACGTCCTCAACCGTAGGTCGCCCTATTGGATCTTTGCATAGGCAGTTTACAGTGATCTGGGCAAACGTTTTCAAGGATTCATATGCAAAAGTTCCATACATAGAGGGATCAACTAAGTCTCGTAGTTTTGATGGTGATTCTGCCAAGCTCCTCTCTAGCTGTATATGAATCAACAAGCCGAAGTTCAATAATCCTTGTGGGAAATTGGAAAATTCAGCCTTATTGCGTAGGGTAGTTGCACTACCTGATACTTAAGGTCATCGGATTCACTCTGAGATTGTATTGGTCTACCAATGATAACTTCGGTTAGGATAACTCCCAGTCGATAAATGTCTTCCTTTTCTGGATCTTCACTGCTAGATTCGGAGCATCGCGTGAGATTATCATATTGTGCTTGCTTTGTCTCAACTCTTTTATTTGTTTCAAGATGCGACATGAAACTATCTTGAGAATGAAAACGAAAAGTATGGACTAATGTTCAATCGTTTGAATCATCATGTCAATTCATAACGACAATGTCGAAAAGCAGAGGAAATATGCAGGAAAATGAGACTTAGAAAGGATGAGAAAGCTTAACCGGTTTAAGGTGTCCTGGCTATGAAGTGAGTTTTCCACACCAACCTGCAGTTTCATTGGTTAAAATGAGCCATCAAGAACTTTTTGGCTTACTTTCACTTGTTGGCCTATATATAGATATAGATATATTATATAAACATATAATATATCATTTTAACCACATAAATTGATTACCTTAGATGGAAGTGTTAATTTATAGCTGCTTATTTTCGGAGTGAGACTTCCATCTAAGAGTATGTTTTCGATTTTCAGGTCGTTCCCTTGAACTCCTCCTGTATGCAGGTATTGAATCCCCCTGGCAATACCCATAGTGATTGCCATTCTCTGTGGCCATTTCAGAACTTCCCTTTTTCTCCAATCTGCCAAATGTGAAATAAGTGTTCCTCAGCATTTCAAAATATCAGTTTTAAAAGTTGTGTACCAGTTAGGTGATCCCTCAACGACCCGTTGGCTATATTTTCAAGCACGATATGGACTGCGCAAGTCGTGCTTGGATGGTCTTGGTGCGTGGCAATGCTGTGCCCGAGAACACTGACTAAATGCCTGTGCCTCAGCTTCGATACAACTTCCATGTGGTGCTCCAGAGCTTGTGGTGAATGCTTCTGTTTTAGCTTAATACACTTCACTAAGATTGGTGATCCATCTCTAAGTCTACCTTTGTATCTCTGTTGAAAATCAATAAAAAAGACGAGTCGAATTTTTACCCAAGCTTACTCATTCACTTACATTAAACACACACACACACACACACGAGAAAATAGCTTCTTCACCTGATCCTGTGATCCTTCTCCCACAAGATTAATTGTATCGAAATTGTTGGTTGCATCTTTAATTTCCTCTAGCGTGAACACATGATATGGTGGCAGTCCTGGCAATGCCATTTGATCTGTCTGCGGTATACGTCCTGATGACATGCGATGAAAAAGTCTTGATTCAAGTTCATGGATGACTATCAACTTGTATTAAGTTGCTACTCCCATGAACTCAGATATTTTAAAGAGTAGAATTTAATTTTATATCATGATAACCATTACTATTTCAAAGCACCGGTTCACACTCTCCTTTATATTTAAATAAACTGATCTTGTATGTTATTTTAGGCGTTTATAACCCGCTACCCCACAAAAATATATATACAACTTTGAATATTTAATTTTAGGCATGTACTTGAATCTTTCTTTGATATGCGAGAACATGATAAATATAAACAATATGTCATCCCATTACTCCTTTGACATAAGTACTTTCTAACCATTTCTAGATGCTGAAGAGAAAAAAGGGATTGGGAACTTACTTCCGGTCGAAGATCCGGAAGCGGACGTTTTCTGGATCACAACGTTGTCATACTTGTACTCACTGCCTCTTTTTCTTGGAGCTCTTTTTAGGATTGCCAAAATCAAGAACCCCAAGACACCTAAAACTGCGACAATGCCCCCGATGATACCAAGCACAACGCCAAGTTTCATCGTAGGTTGCTCTTTCTGGATTGTTGCCGAAGGATTAACAGCTAATGCATCTTCTTTTTGGCAGAAAGAAGTAGGTCTCTGATAGACTGAGGTTGTGTTTGACAGACAATTCCATAGAGTAATAAATGTCCTGTTTCCTAGATTTGATGCTAGACAAGAAAGTAATCTCCCAGTTAAGAGGTTATTTGAAATGTCCACATAACTAAGATTGATATTGCATGAAACATCTGCTGAAAGTGCCCCACATAACTGATTTTTAGCCAGACTGATGTACTGAATTGAAGGCATCGAAAAAAGGAACAAAGGGATTGGTCCAAAGAGGTTATTGAATGACAAATCAAGAACTTGAAGCCTATTCATTTTTTTGAAATCTGGTGGAATTTCAGATTTCAATGAATTGTTCCCAATCAGAACAGATACAAGATTGTTGCCTAAAGATGGAAATTTAGGCCCCAAAAAATTGCTACTCAAATCCAGCTCTTCAAGCACCGACAGAGCACTTAGATTTGGAACGCTCCCATTGAGCAAATTGTTACTTAATACAAGGCTTTTTAAACTCTGGTAACTTGATACTGATGGAGGGATGTCTCCATATATGAAGTTTGAGCTAACATTCAGCACTTCAAGGGATCGAAGCCTGTTGATTTTTGCTGGTAACCGCCCCCATAATCCTAAAGAAACCAATGACAGCTTCTGCAAACTCGAAAGCTTGGTTAAGACAGTGAAGAATGATTCAAGTGAGAACTTATCAGAAAGAGTCTGCTCAGAAACTGCAAAATCTGAAGCTGAGATTTCGGATTCCTGGAAGCAGAGCTTTTGTTTCCTACAATGATCAGTTCAGTGATGTGATTACTTGAACAGACAAGTGTAAGAGAAGGATTTGGTGGCAACGTACAAAAGTTTGTCCATTTGTTCCATTGTTCAAGTGCTGGTGGATATTCAAGAAACCATTGAATTTGGAAGAGGATTCTGGTTTCAGTTGAAGATAGTTGTGCCATTGAAAATGGTGAAGATACCAGGAAAATGATGGTTGACAACACCCATTGATGTTCCATTTTCACAGAAAAACAAGCTCAATACTGGCATGTTAGGTGGGAAGATGAGAAATTCAACTAGAAAATCAGCCTAAAACACACGAAATCATCAGAACAATTTGGAGTTTGGATATCTTAAGAAGATGAAATGTGTCATCTTGGTTTTTTCTAAAGTGTAAATAACGCAGAAAGCACTGAGAAATGGATGAAATGATAAAGAGGGACTTTATTTTGCAATAATTTTGTTTCCTTTTTGCTTGGTTTCAACTTGCAAGCTAGCAAGTAGCACACGGTAATTTTTCTTGAAAATACTAAAATTATTTTTTTTTTAAATTATAAAAAGCTAAAACATGAGGAGCATCTAATCGGTGTCGAGCATTTTATTTTATTTTATTTTTTTATGTATCACATGCATTTTCGATAACATAAATTTCTACGAATTTTTAGAAACTTGAAAAGATTTAATTGTAGCATGAATTTAAACACGTCATGTATGAAAGATTATATATACAAGGATTTTGGAAATTTACGAGAATTTTCTTTTGTTGACCATTTAATGCCAATTGATTATTCGTGAATATAATAAATTTTCATTTATTTGAAAACCATTTAATTCTGAATTTAAGGAATTTATTTCTGACGAGTGGGACTTGCATGCATGCAAATTTTGGAACCTTTCACCAGCTAATGGAGCACGTGGGAGTGGAGCCAGTTGTGTTTCATATCACCATTTGATGTCAATCTTGCTTACGGTTCAATAAATTATGAATTTTGACTTTTTAATAAATGAATATTTAATGTTATTGATTGTATTTTAAGCATAGTTTGGTACACATGATAAGATAAACATGTGATAAATAATATAAAGATAAATAAGATGTAGGATATTATATTTAATGTTTGGTATGATTTTAATAAGAGTGATTAAATTTATATATTATATTGTAAAGACAAAATTAACCTTATCGTAATAAATTTTATAATTTCAAAGTTGTTACTAGCTTGAGGTCATATTTTTTATCTATTCATGCGCCGATAGTGCTTGTATGATTTATTTATTTTTTACCTAATTTATATATTATATAATATGATAATTGAGCTCTTGATTTTGTGAGTCAAGTCAAATATAAAATTTTAAGGTTAATCAAGTGATACTAATAGTTTTATTGATATTTATAAAAATTATTAATATAATTATCTCGAAATCATTTATATAATTATCATATTATATAATATATAAAAATAAATAAAAATATTTATTTGATTTTAATTTCTACCTACTAACATATAATTATAAAAATCATTTATAAATTGAGGATAATTAAGTCATTTGTAGTATATTTTATCATTAAATTAAAATTATCACATCTAATAGAAGATACATTTCATCCCTCTAAAAAATTATTTATGAAGGACTCATGATATTATCATGGGTTTTTTAAAAAGTACCAAACGTAGAATAACGATGATTATTTATCAATCACTCCCTTATACCATATATCAAACTATGCCTTAATACATGCTTGACTCTTTGAACTTCCATTTTTTTATGTACTCGAATAAATTTATTTTCTTTTGAATTGTCAAAAAATAAATAAAAATTGGACTTAAGTTTTGATGATCATGATTTGAACTGATCGGACTTAACTCATAAATATATATATCTGACTAACGTGATTTGCAAGTTATGTCGTTAGTTCGAAAGTTTACGACATATGCTTCGATATATAGCAGTTACAAATTCTCACGGCATGAAAAAAACAACACACTCGTAATGCACCAATGAGTTTTCTCTAAAAATGAATACGTACTTCAAAAATTGGATATTCCCTCAACTGAATAGTACTACTTTTAAATTATTATATTATATTATGTATGTGGAGGTTAAGGATAAAGATTGTAGAGTGGGTCTCATGTGAGACCGTCTCATGGATCTTAATCTGTGAGACGGGTCAACCCTACCCATATTCACAATAAAAAGTAATACTCTTTGCATAAAAAACAATACTTTTTCGTGGATAATTCAAATAAGAGATCTGTCTCACAAATAAGACTCGTGAGACCGTCTCACACAAGTTTTTGCCAAGATTGTAATACATTGTGTATTATCTATTTTATTTTATTAAGGTTAAGGGCATGATAGTAACTACTTAGGAAAGACATCAATTTTTATTTTCCAATTTTACCCTTAAAATTATACTAATATTACATTTTTGTTTTTTTTTTTAAAAAAAAATCAACACACATTTTTTTTTATTTTATTTTTATTTAAAAAATTAAAATATTAATTTAGTTCCTCCATAATTTGTCAAATTAGTCTATCGATAATGATAAAAAAGATTGTAAACACACGCATCGCGTGTACAGAATAACAAGTAGGAATTACGTATCCTTTTAGTCAGGATGAATAATAGAAAGGAAATATTCTACTATTTTAACGATCCCTTGCATGTATTCAGCATTTGAACTGGTCTCGCGGGGATAAATTTTTCCATTTGCTATTTCTGAATCATGGGATTTTCAATTATGTAAAACTAGACTATAAAAAATCTCGTAGTATAGAAAAGTGTGGAGGCAAATTCTCCATTTCCAACTGACTACATTCATTTTCTTGGTTTTGTAGTTTTCATTTGTTAATTACTCTGTACAAGATTTTGAGAAGTTGCAAAGGGGAGTGAAAATGGAGAGGGGTTCATTTTCATCAAGTAAAGGATCCGACTCGGCAGATTTCGAGGTTGAATTAACACTGAGTGACAAGCTCAAAGTTTTCAAATCTTCCCAATTCGATCCTGATTCCTATGTCACCACTCGATGTCGTGCCATGAGCGAAAAGGTCGATTTCCCGTAACTTTTTTTGGGATGATTAAACGGCAATGGTTACATTTTTGGGTGAAATTTTACATTTGTTTTTGCAGGAAATCAGGCACTTGTGCATTTACCTTATAGATTTAAAGAAGGCATCCGCAGAAGAAATGCGCACAAGCGTTTATGCCAATTATGCATCATTTATAAGGTAAATGCTCCATTGCTTGCCCCGTTGAGAGCCGAAAAGATAGTTTTGATTGATTAAAGCTACCCTTTTGCACTATTTTTCGCCTTAAATGATTTTTGCATTGGTCATGTGTTTCAGAACATCGAGAGAAATTTCTGATCTAGAAGGTGAGCTTGTTTCTTTAAAAAATCTCCTATCTTCACGAGCAAAATTCGTACACAGCATAGCTGATGGAGTCCGGATGGAATCCTTACATGATGGAACTGATAGTAGTTCAAGAACAGACGATGCTACTGATTTTGAAGATCGGGAACCAACAAGTTTTGATAAATGGCTGTCAGAATTTATCGAAACTCTTGAAATATTGCTAGCCGAGAGACGAGTGGATGAGGCATTGGCAGCACTCGAAGAAGGAGAGAACATTCTTGAGGAAGCCAAGAATCGTCCAACCTTCGCTTCCTCAGCCTTGGTGTCATTGAAAAAAACTATCATGGAACATAGGCAAAAGTTAGCAGATCAGCTAGCAGAAGCAGTGTGCCAGCCCTCAACTAGTGGTGTTGAGCTTCGTTCAGCTGTACAGGCCATGAAGCGACTCGGAGATGGCCCTCGTGCCCATACTTTGCTCCTCAAGTCTCACCAGCAGAAGTTGCAAAGGGACATGCAGTGTCTTCGGCCATCCATTTCTTCATATGGAACAACCTATACTACTACTCTTTCGCATCATGTATTTTCAACAATTGCACAAGCAGCAAGCGACTCGTTAGCTATATTCAATGATGAACCAGCTTTTACTTCTGAATTGGTTACTTGGGCTGTTAATCAAACAGAGGCTTTTGCAGTACTTATCAAGAAAAATGTTGTAGCAATTCCCGCTGCATCTGGATGTCTGAGGGTTGTAACTGACTCTGTCCGTGTCTGCTTTGGCCATTGCTTGGTGCTCGAAAGTCATGGGTTGGCCCTTTTTCCTACGTTATTTAAAATTTTTCGTCCTTGTTTGGAACAGGCACTGAATGCTAATTTGAAAAGGATTGATCTATGTACCGCTGCCATTGCTGCTGCAGATGATTGGTCCCTTGCTTATTCACCCATAGGCAGCCGATCCCTTGCCACTGGCTCCGTTAGCAGCATTGTGATGTCCCAGCCGAAGCTGTCTAGCAGTGCTCACAGATTCAACACAATGGTTCAGGTGAAATATAACTTAAAAGATCGCCTGCATCAGTGCCTAAATTCATCACATTTGATGATTGCATTTTGAACTTTTTTGATGTAGGAGCTGTGTGAGGATATTGGCTCACTCGATATCTTACAGTATTCTGAGCAATCCTTGGAGGGAGTCTTGCTGTCATTTAATTCATACATCAACATGATGATAAATGCTTTTCCAGGTTCCATAGAAACAGAAAACTTGGAAGGATCTGGGAGAAGAATAGTTAAGATGGCAGAATCTGAAACACAACAGATAGCTTTACTAGCTAACGCTTTGTTATTAGCAGACGAGCTTCTCCCACGAGCAACCAGCAAGCTTTGGTCTTGTAATAAAAGTCAGGATCAGTTGAGAGCTTTAAACAAGCAAGATCGTGCACCAGAGCAACGGGAACTGAAACGAAGGCTCCAGCGATTTGTTGATCAGTTGAGAGATAGTTTCTGCCGCCAACACGCCCTTGAGCTCATCTTTACAGAAGATGGAGGAGTTCGTCTTGGTGCAGAAATGTACTTAAGTATGGATTGTAGCAGAGACGAGCCTGAGTGGTTTCCATCCCCAGTTTATCAGGTAACTCAAGTATTATACAAGAAAGAGTTTCTCGCATCCCAAAATCAAGATCTTGTTTCCACATGAGTATTTTCCCGTTGTAATATATTATCTTTTAAATGCAACTTACTTCAGGAACTTTTTGCAAAGTTGACTCGAATAGCCACCATTACATCAGACATGTTTGTAGGAAGAGAAAGGTTTGCAACTGTTTTATTAATGAGACTTACAGAAACTGTCATTCTATGGCTTTCTGATGATCAAAACTTCTGGGAAGAGATTGAATATGGGGAGAGACCTTTAGGTCCACTTGGACTTCAACAGGTTCCTAGAGTTCACTTTTCAAAGATTATAACAAATTTTTTTCAAGATTTTTGGAACTTACCGGCCATATTTGACAGTTCTACTTGGATATGGAGTTTGTTATACTTTTTTCGTCTCAAGGGCGTTACCTATCACGTAATCTACATCAAGTGATCAAGAACATCATAAGCAGAGCTATTGAAGCAGTGCAGGCAACTAAAATTGATCCATACAGGTATGAGACTTTAATTGACAATAAGCCACACTTAATGTGCGCCAGTCCACGCACCTGTCATGAAACCTTAGATCCGAGGCGTAAGGCCATATGTGTGCCTCATCGAAGTATGATGTACCAAGATTGATATCTTATAATATTCATATCATGAAGTGAATTTTTACTAAATTATTATACAACTACTAAATATTATATATATATTCAAACTCATCAGTAAATACTTGATGTAACAGAAGTAAAAAACTCCAATCCTCTAACCATCAAACCCTTCTCCGTCTTCCTCATTGTTATCATGGTCATCTCCAAAACTTTATGATTTGTATCATTCTGTATTTTGATTAGTTTGATCAAGGTTGATCTATTCCTCCTCTTCATCGATAAGATGTAGCATAGTAAATATAGGTAAAGTTGGTCTTCTCTTAGTTGTCTTTCTTCTTGTTGTCATTACTTTTTTTTCAATAAGACGAATTTGAAGATCTCAAACCATAGAAGCTCGTTCTACTTTACTGTAAATCAAATTATCATCATCAAACACAAGATCATTTTCTTCAGTATCATTATTTGTCCCCTCATCAAATATTTGTTAGTATCATCTATGTCATCCAAAAAATAGGATCAATGGTGTAGTGCAAATTATATCAGCGCCTCAAAGCTTAAGATATAGATGACAACAATGAGTGGATGATTGGGGGATTGAATACTAATTAAGATAAATAAAATTATGTCGTGTTAGATTCCGAGTTTCGTCTTCTTCAAAAGAAGTGAGGGCAAGTACAACCTAGATAGCTAAATGAAGACAAATGTCAAATATATCTACTACCCATCAGATTATTGATGAAGAAGATGAAGAAACCAACGTTGATGAAACTAATGAAAATCAAAAGGTTGCTAGATGAGAAGAAAAGGAGTTTTTTTTTTTAAGTTGGGAGAGGGTTTGTTGCTATCGGATTTTAAGAAACCTCGTTCGAAATTTGAGACTTTTGTGTCATATGGGCTACGAGCAATCTAACAGAAGGAAAAATATTTTGGTGGTTCAGTTGATTCAAAATCTTCTTTTTACTTATCTCTACTCTCAAATATTTACTATTTATTTTTTAATTTCATTTATATGCATTCTAAATCATCCGCCTTACTTAGATAAGGAACGCACTTCACCTTGCATCTTGTGCCTGAGGCTCCATGACATTCCCATACACCTTAGTGAAATTTGCACCTTAAATAACTATTAAGAAGCAATTGAATCTTTGCATGAAAAGCGGCTGTCCAGTTAGAATGAAAACTTTCCAATTTTTTGCAGCGAGTTACCAGAGGATGAATGGTTTGCAGATGTTGCTCAAATTGCGATAAAAATGTTATCTGGAAAAGCAAATTTTGGAAACACAGATCGTGATATGAGTAGTCCAACAGCCTCAGTATCAGCAAGATCGGTGTCCTCCGTCCATTCTCATGGAAGTACGTAACACGAGTTAGTTATAATTTTTAGGTGTTCAAGAAAATTTTTATGTGGTTAAGTTCATTGTTAATTTCAAAGGATGAATGAAATCATGTGAAATGTACTAGTAAATTTATGACTCCAACCTTGCCTACATATCGATTTTCAACACCCAACGGACAGAAAACTCTCTGCGGCACTGTAAACTTGAAGGTCTATTGCCTCAAAACATTAGTAATGTATACTAAATTTGAAGAAACGTGAAAATGGTCCGAGTGTTTCTCCCCCATGGAGAACTAGGAAATCTTATAAAAGGTCATAGAATGTCAAATTTGGCTTCAAATAGATGTTAACAAACCATAAATACACGAGGGTCGAAAGGAAACAAAAAGAGCACTTAGACTCCAAAAATTTCATTTTACCGTCAGTTTCTCCGATATCATATGTATGCAGGGGTTCTTTAGAAAAACCCGAATGCTGATAATTCAAATGATCGATTTCATTTAACCGCATACAACACAAGATTTGTTCCGGAAACTCTTCGACTTTGTTACCCTGGCATATATTCATAGGAAGCACATAGTAACATGCATGTCCTTGGGGTATATTGTTTCATTTGATTGCTAACGGGGAGATTTAAACTTGCCTTAATTTTTAATCCAAAATCCAAGGCACACAGCTTGAATATATTTATGAAAGTTTTGAATCCCATCCTTGAAATGTGGCTGAAGTGATGCATGTCTAGATCGATTTCAATGTAACTTTCAACCTAAAAAGAATGATGATAAACAACTTTATGAATTTGAAATCGACTTAGGTTTGATTAATATGAGGCTCATAATTACCGAGTAGAAATCATGTTGCGGACATGAAAGAACGGGTTTCTTGTTGTAAGCGTGCAAGAGCTTCCTCTCTGCTGCGGTTAGAGGAAGGTCGTCCACATTTGCTACACGCCCCTATATCTTCAACCTTTGTCTGAAGGGTGTTTTCGTGTCTCCTCGGAAACCTTTAACTTTTTCTACTTCATCATGAATATATTTGAGTTCATTGCACATGTGACGAATCGTAATCCATGTTAAAATACAGCACAAATCCATGGAATTAAATTCATCAATCACCACTACAACAAAAACGCCATACGACAACGGATTTAATCCGTTGTCGTAGGCCATTTTCGACTGTTGTAACTGAGGGTGTTGTTGAAAGTGTCTTCAACGACAACGGTTTTAAACCGTTGTCTTTTCTACCAACGACAACGGTTTTGCAACGGTGTTAAACCGTTGTATTTTCTACCAACGACAACGATTTTGCAAGGGTTTAAAACCAATGTCTTTTATACCAACTACAGCGGTAGTATAAAAATGCTATTAAAATTTGCGACGGCATTGAAAACCGTCGCAAATGAAAACCGTTGTCGTAGCTGCATTTTGCGACGGTTTGTAAACACCGTCGCTAATATTTTTGGCGACGGTTTTGCAAAACGGTCGCAAATTACAGTTGCGACGGAATTTCTCAGAAACCAGTCGCTAAATGTAGCGACGATATTCATGTGGAAATACCGTCGCTATTTTGCGACGGTTTAAGGTCCGTCGCTAATATTTTAGGTAAAATAAAAAAAAATTTAAGAATTTTATAAATCTGTGTTGTGAATTGGTACAATCTTGTAAGAGATAAAAACTTTAAGTGTCGTGAAGTGATAAAATCGTGTAAAAGATAAAATTTTAATTGTTTTGAAATGGTAAAAAAATCGTGTAAGAGATAAAAATTTTAAGTGTTGTGAAGTGATAAAATTATAAAAATTTTAAGTGTTATGAAGTTGTAAAATCGTGTAAATAAGAAAAATTTTAAGTTTGGTGAAGAAAATAGAGTGAATTTGTATGTAATTATAGAGAGTGGTGGAAGAAAATGGAGGGAGAATCAGGCGGGATCGAATTTTTGAAATTTGCGACAGGTGTTGGCTAAACCGTCGCTAATGTTAGCGACGGGAGTTTGCGTATTGTTGCTATATTCAATATAGCGACGGTTGTACATGATACGGTCGCAAATAGAAGCAACGGTTCTTGTTTAAACCGTCGCCAATATGAATGTAGCGACGGTATATATCAAACCGTCGCTAAAAATGGAGGGAGAATCAGGCGGGATCAAATTTTTGAATTTTGCGACAGGTTTTGGCTAAACTGTCGCTAATATTAGCGACGGTATATTGTATACTGTCGTTATATTCAATATAGCGACGGTTGTAAAAGCTACGGTTGAATATAGCGACGGTTGTAAAAGCTACGGTCGCAAATAGAACCGTCGCGAATAGGAATTTAGCGACGGCAAGTATAAAACCGTCGCTAATATTAGCGACGGTTTTTACAACCGTCGCTAATTAACGTTGGGTTTTGTCCTAAAACCGTCGCTAATTAACGTTGTGTTTTCTAAAACCATTGTCGATTGTCCAAAAATACACGCTAATAGACAACAGTTCATGAAACCGTTGTCGTAAACGTTCTACGGCAACGGTTTTTAAAAACCGTTGTCGTAGCTCGGAAAAAAACCGCTAATAGACAACGGTTTTTTAAAAACCGTTGTCGTTGCCCAAAAAACACAATAATAGACAACGATTTTTAAAACCGTTGTCGTAGGCCAACAAAAAAACAAGCTAATAGACAACGGTTTTTAAAAACCGTTGTCGTAGGCCAAAAAAGACACGCTAATAGACAACGGTTTTTAAAAACCGTTGTCGTAGCTCGAAAAAAAACCGCTAATAGACAACGGTTAAAAACCGTTGTCGTAGGCCTAAAAGGACACGCTAATAAACAACGGTTTTTAAAAACCGTTGTCGTAGCCCAAAAAAAACAAGCTAATAGACAACGGTTATTAAAAACCGTTGTCGTAGCCCAAAAAAAACACGCTAATAGACAACGGTTATTAAAAACCGTTGTCGTATACCAAAAAAACACGCTAATAGACAACGGATTTTAAAAACCGTTGTCGTAGACATATCAATGACAACAGTTTTTAAGAAACTGTTGTCTATGAGCGGGTTTTTTGAGCCTACGACAACGGTTTTTCTTGAATCCGTTGCTAAAAGACAAAACACAACGCTTTTTATAAAAAATCGTTATCGTTGATGTGTTGTTGAATGAAGATTTTCTTGTAGTGACTGACCTGAATGTATTCTTGAAAATGCGGTGGAATTTCCACGGCAAATCTATCAGAAAGCTTAAAATATAACACAACTTTTAAAATATGATACAAAACTTATTCATTCACCATCTGTTTCAACCTGAAAATTGATGCGGGATATAATGGAATCTGTAAAACAAGAAAAACATTATAATATCAGCATAATGATGGAAAAACTAAACCAGCTGGTTTATTCACACACAGGATCATAAAATAAGTTGTTGGAACCATCTGCAAGGTATCATATCATTTTCACATGGTCAAACAAAAGCTGTTACCTTATATCTGCCACAGCATGTTAGAACCTTTCTGGTCTACTTCGTGTATTTGGTATCTGAATGTTTAAAACGAGAATTGGTGGTACTTTTCCTGAAGAAGTAATAATAATGCAGATGGTGGACCATCTGCAAGGCATTCAAGTTATATTCAGAAACAATATTTCTATTCTTGCGTTCGGCTATGTCATTTTGTTGTGGAGTTTTTGGAGCAGAGAATTCATTTGATATTTTTTTCCTATCACAAAAAAAAAAAAACGAGAATTTGGAGTTTTCAAATTCCTTACCATGATCATTCCTGATTCTCCCTACCCTCAAATTATGGAGATTAGTAATTCTTTTGACTAAATGTTTGAATGCATCAAAAGTGTTTGACTTTTTATAATAAAACTTACCCATGAAAAACATGAAAAGTAACCGGCACACACAAAAGAATATTGCTTACCACCAAAACTTTCCGCTTCCATAGGACCTATAAGGTCCATGTGTAACAACTCAAGTCAGTTTGTTGTCCCAAAGTTTGGCAACACGGAATGTGACACTTGAGTTTGCTTACCCTTTTGACAATCTCGACACACATATGGTATACTAGATGACAAGTTAGGCATACCTCATACGGCATCATACTTACACAGATTCTTCGGGATTTTGAAATTTGCATTCCCCAATTTTTTATGCCAGAGGTCAAGTTCACTTATTTTTGCATGTTTTCATGTCAGTTCTTCTCCTAATTGATAGCAATTATCCAAATATCTTGTACATGTCATCACGCAAACATTAGTATCATCAAAAATTTCGCACGAATGTTTATAAAACCTAACATGTAAATTGTCATTACACAATTGGCTAATGCTTATTAAATTTGAGTTTATTCCCTCGACATGTAGCACATTGTGGAGCTTCGGCAGTCCTTCAACATTCAATGTTCTTTTTCAAACAATCTTTATTTTTGCTCCCCCTCCATAGATTACTGTAATGCCCGGAAATTTAATCCTAGTAATCGGTAATTATTGATTTATAATTTGATATGATTACGAAAGGATTAATCGGGACACGAAATAAGATTATATTTGAAGGGCAAAACTGTTGGACAGAACTGGTGGCGCCCGAGCGGTAAGAAATGACGGCCCGAGCGCCAAAGTCCAATAGCAATACGTTTTGGGCAGAGGAGGTGGCGCCCGGGCGGTAGTTTTTTACCGCCCGAGCGCCAAGGATGTAGGGCGAGGACAGAACCTCCCGCGCCCGAGCGGTAGATTTCAACCGCCCGAGCGCCGAGCCAGCGCCCGAGCGGTAAATTACCACCGCCCGAGCGCCGCCCAAAAGATTTGAAAAGTGGACACGTATCATTAACCGAGTACCTTAGAATATATATACGTAAATCCCTCATAATTCAGTGGAAAGAAAGGTAAGAATCGAGAAAAGGGGTCAGTGGAAGTTCACCGAAAATCCTTACGCCTTTTGTGAGAAATCCGTCCGTCTGAATTGTAATCCGACTTCAGTACTGTAATCCTATAGACGCAGGCTACACTTTGACGTAAGTTTTGCTACGTTTTGACATGCTTTGAAATTATGCTATTGTCAGAATTGAATAGGATTCATATATGATGTTCTTGACATGTTAGACATCGTAGAATCGAAGTCAGATTGAGAAACGGATTGATTATGGAATGGTTATGGATTTTTTGGGTATATTGAGTTATACCGGACAGATTTGAATTGTGACGGGATTACGGATTGTATTAAATATGAGTTATGGATTGTAACTGTTATCTGATGATATAGTATTAACGGGAATACTGAAATGGTACCGTTATACCGTTGATTTTGAATTAAATCCAGATTGATCAGATTGTTATGATATTGACTGGTATATTGATATGGGATTATTGATATTGTCAATACCAGACAGGCTTTGAGTTCAAGACTTGGACTGAGCCAGGAACCGACGAAAGAAAGGTATAAGTCAATGTGGTATTGGGAGATGGACTTGAGTCGGTTTAGACTCGGGTTTCCCTAAATCACATACTTTACTTTATTGCATTGATATTTGCACTGATTGATTGATATACTTGTTTTCTTGAGTTATAGATTACAGGTATTAGAAGAGTAATCTTATGACAGAAGTGCCGTTAGTGGTGGGATCACCACGGGCACATTGCACGATGTCATAAGATGGTGTATTGGCGGTTGTGCCAAAGACTGTCACTGGATGTTTGGCTATCGATGTGGATAGGATGGTGGCTTTTTCTATTACTGTTAATCAGTATTGTATCGATGTGGATAGATTAGTAGCTCTTCTATTACTGTTAATCGATGTCATATCGATGTGGATAGAATTAGAGTTGCTTCTATTACTGTTAATCGGTACTATATTGATGTGGATAGAATAATAGCTTCCTCTATTACTGGTAATCGATACCGTATCGATGTGAATAGAACTGGAGTATTTTCTATTACTGTTGATCGATACCATATCGACGTGGATAGAACTGGAGTCTTTTCTATTACTGTTAGTCGATATATGCATGCCAACTTCTGGAATCGGGATCCCTAGACTAGGACTGAGTCTAGTCTGAATGATGTAGCTACGAGTATTTTCGACAGTTTGATATTGATTATGTTTCAGACTTTGTTACATATATCTGTTACCTGATTACATGCTTTATATTGTTTATATGATTGCATGTTTCGTTGATTTATACTGGGAGTATATTCTCACCGGTTTATCCGGCTGTTGTCTTGTCTGTATGTGTACTTGACAACAGGTGGGACAGGATCAGGGTCCAGGAGATGAAGAGAGAGATCGTGATTAGAGTGGTGGCACCGGACTTGATAGAGATAGGGTTCCTATAAGTTTACCCTAGATTGATTTTTGTACATGACAACGTAGTCCCATTTTTAAAAAAAAAAAAAAATAGTGTTTTTAATGATTAGTCTTAATTATGATTAAGAACTGCCCCACATTACTCTAAGGCATTTTTGTTCAACGTAGTCCGTGAGATGTTCATGTGAACCTGTCATGTGGCGTGAGCTTCCACTATTAAGTATTAGTGACCTGCAGTGTTAGTTTTAATGTTGTATACACAACATTACAACAAATCTTTATATTTAGTACCCAAATTTTCCTTACTGTAGGTCAGTGGTTGGAAATGTTGTGGGAGGTGTTTGGCAACACGTTAGACAATATCCAATTTTACTTTGTTGTTCATGCAGTCATCTCTAAGCTTAAACAGCAGGGTCTGATATGACCGGGTTTAAAACTGTAGTGACAGGCATACTTGCGTTTCGTTGGCTTCAGCTTTTGAGCAGCAACTTGTCTTCGTGGTGGGGATTTCTTAACCGTAGATGTAGATTGCGGTTGTTTAGATGTATCAACTTTTTCTTTCACAAAAACAGATGTTCAGATGATTTTTCAACTTCAAAACACTGTTTTTGAAGCCTAATCAAGTCTGATCATCTCTTCCCATCATCAGTTAGATGTACTCAAGTTGAACTTGGAAAGTGTTTCAGCCGCCTTCTTAAGCTCGCCTTCTTAAGCTCATCTTTGATTTTGTACACTTCCATATCCTTTTTGCTTAAGATAAGTTCGAGTTTGGTAACTATGGACTTCAGCTCTGTATTTTCCTTTGTGAAAGTTGTGTCCAACTTGTTTATCTTAATCCAGTCATCGTACAACTCTTCATAAAGTTTATTCACTCTTCAGAGTGATTTCTTCATCATTAGCTTCCAAATCTTCATCAGCTCTTAAAGTTTCAGAAGTTATTGAATTAAGACATAGTGATTTTGAACCGGTGTTGTGGTCATGTGTGGCAGCTCTTGAGGCAACACCTAGTGGATTCACTGGCAACCAACGATTTTATTCTAGAAGCGCGGTCAGGGAGGTGTGATTATTTTCTTCATTGAATTCCTCCTCCTCATCAGATTCCTCATCACTTAGGGAGACATTAAATCCTTTATTCTTGCGGGATCTGTTCGCATTCGTTGGCATAATGTCCAAAGCCATTGCACTCTCTGTATTGCACAGAGTCAAATCTTTTCAGATTAAACTGGTTCTTTCCTTCATTCCTTTGTCGAATTTGTCCTTGGGCAGGAAACTTATGTGGTTTTTCAAAAGCGGTTATACTAGGGAGTTTGGATGAGTCCTCACAAAGATCCGACTCAGTAACTTTTTGTGAAAATTGAAGAAGATCACTACAGGAGTCATTTGACACATGGAAAGCGATCGTCTTATGCATATCCTTCTTCTGCATATCTATGTTCATCTCGAAGGTGCGAAGTGAGTTTATCAAATCTTCCAATGCAAGTTGAGTTATGTCTTTTGCTTAATCAATTGCAAAAATTTTGATATTAAATCGTTCGAGCAGTGAGAACTTTGCTAACCAGACATTCTTTCGAGATTGGATCACCAAGGCTGAATGCTTCACTGGCAATCTCTCTGAGGTGTCGATCATAATCAATGATAGCTTTAGTTTCGTCCATTCTCGGGATTTCAAATTTGGACGCCAGCATTCTCAACTTCGTTCTTCTCACACTTTTTGATCCTTCATAATATTTCTGAAGGATTTCTCACTCATCTTTATCCGATACACAGTTTGTAATCAAGTTGAACATATTTAAATCGATTGAGGTGAAAATAGCGTTTAAGGCCTTTGAATTGTTATTTGAAACATGTACTTCATTTGGAGTCCATTTGTTTTCAGGCTATCACCATCTTCATCTATTCTTTTCGGTGGACTTCAACCACTGACACTATAAGAAAATATGCCTTCAATAACACTCAAAAGGCAACGGTTTTATTGAAAAATTGTTGCGTTTTATTTTTAATAACGATTTTAACAAAAACCGTTGTGGATTAGCGTGTTTTTTGGACAAACGATAACGGTTTTAGAAAATCGTTGTGGATTAGCGTGTTTATTTGGAGAAACGACAAGGGTTTTCTAAAACCTTTGTCGATTAGCATGTTTTTTTGGAAAAAACAACAACGATTTTAGTGAACAGTTGTGGATTAGCGTGTTTTTTAGAGAAACGACAACGGTTTTAGTGAATCGTTGTTAATTTAAATTGCGACGGTTTTAATAATTTTTAAACCGTCGCAAATTTTAAAATAGTGACGGTTTGCGTTTAAACCGTCGCCATAATCGTCGTTAATAGCAACATTTTAATAAAATTAGCGACGGTTTTTGCTTAACCGTTGCTATTAGTGTAAAGCCCGGATTTTGCACACCCAAATCCACGCACTATTTGTAGAGGTCAAGACCAATTTAAAGTACCGATAATCCATATAATCAACATAAGGCCTAAAAATTTAAAAAGAATAATAATTTATTTATTAAAATAAAACAGTGAGTCAATCCCCCAATCATATCAATGAGTAAATAAATTAGTCTTCCAAAGAACTAGCCAAAGTATATGAAAGGAAATAATCCACAAATCCTAAAAGAACTCAAATGAAATAAGTCAAGTCTCCAAAGTCTACGAAGCATCTTCCATGTTATCATCATCCTCAATGATCTCTTCTACATATTTTATGTATTAAACTTCTTCAGTTAGATTATTAACTGAAATCAAAATTATTCAGTACACCCCCGTATCCAACCACTAATTCGATCTCAAGAATAACGACAAAAGCTTTCACAAAAATAAATAATAAATACACATGTAAATAGGATGACATAATGATATAATAATAGAATATCAGAACCTAGATAAGAATTTATATCATGCAGCACTTTGACCATAGAGAAACAAGAGGTGGCTTGCATGCTTCCCCACATGCAGCATTTTGACCCGCAGGAAGCAAGAGGTGGCTCACATGACAGATATAACAGAACAACATCCACAATGTGGCCCCATCATGCAGCACTTTGACCATAGGAAAACAAGAGGTGGCTCACATGTATCCTACATGCAGCAAGCACTTTGACCCGCATGAACCAAGAGGTTGTTCACATGACAGACATATCATCCAGAATATCACCAGAACATAACCAAATACAAAATCCCAACAAATAAGGAACAATAAAGCATCGATAACAACATATGTATCCAAATTCAATATTGTGGAGCTTTTGCGAAATAATATCGGAATATAAGTGTACGCACTTTAGCTTAAATATGAATACTAAATCAGGAATCTTGAGCAATATCAAAATCTATAAACCAAGGTTATTAGATTAGGTGTTTGGTAAATAGAGTTCCAGCAACTATATCTATTACTGTTTAAATTCATACAATACAATATCAGAAATATTGAGAAGCTAGCTGACCGAAGCAATCTATCCAAGCCTCAAAGTTAGGATGCTATTATTAAGTTTTAAGATAATACTTAATACTTAATTTGGAACTAACCTCTTCTAACACAAAATACCAATCATTTAAACCTTGAACCAACAATGATAAATTGAGATTATTCTATTATATAAATATATGTATATACGTAATTGAATTTTTTATAAAAAAAACATGGTTAACGTTAAAATTAATCATTTGATTAATTAGTATCTTTGTATCACAAATTCAGCAACTCATTTCCTTTTTCTATAGAATCGACCAGCTATCAAGACATCACCAAACACCCAACAATGATTTTTTTAACAAACCATTTCCATTTACAAACGTATTTAGTTGTCAAATAATTCAAAACCCATCATTTACGTAGCAAGAAATCTGAAAATGGTTACTGTAATTTATGAACTACTAAGAGCCTAGATCATCAAACAAACCTTAATAAATTATATCTTATGATCGAAAAATCATAAGATTCCCAAATTCACTTGTTATCCACTTTAGAATAGTTTCCTACCTACGCATCAAGTTTTGATAATAACACAACAACCCAGAAAAAAATAATCAAACTTACCTTAAAACAGTACAAAAGATGAGAATGAAGATGAGCAAATTTCCTCCCTCTCCTACTTTTGCCTACACCGATGGAAGACGGGTACTGTTTTCTAGTGAGAGTTTATTTTTATTTTTTTGTCCTCAATTTATTTTTAAACCACTGATGGGCCAAATTTAATTATTTAATGTTTTATTTTGAAGCCCATTAACTTTTACTAGTATTAAGATTAAATATATTAAAATCCGTACATAAGCTTTGGGGTGTTACAATTAGTGATGTTTAATAAACAACCATATGAGCGATGGTTTACCAAAAATTCGTCGTAAATTACAATTAGTGATGTTTAATAAACAACCATATGAGCGATGGTTTACCAAAAATTCGTCGTAAATTATCTATAAATACTCGCATTTTCGGTTCATTTTCCTCCGCACCTTCCATATCTAAGATAAATTTTTTCTCTTATATGCTTTTTGTTTCAATTTAGAGTAAGTTTTTTCGCTTCAATTCTTAGTAAATTTATAAGTGTTAGTTAAGATCATGAATATTATTAGCTTATAAAGAAAGTTTTTTTTGTTAGATTCATTAAATTATAAAAGTAATTTTTTTTATTTTACTTAAAAAATTAGCGAATGTCTAAACCGTCGCGACGGCTTAGCCAACAATCGTCGTTAATTGTAGCTGCGGTTCAACTTAAACCGTCACTAATTAGCGACCACTTAGTCAAAAACTGTCGCAAATTGTAGGGACGATTTTTCAAAAACCGTCGATGACAACGGTTTAAAACTGTTGTCGTTGAAAGCACTTTCAACTACACTGCCAATCTTTTAGCGTTTTTGTTGTAGTGTGACAACACGTTGACATGCTTGTTCATTTATGGATTTAATGTATATTTTGATCTTGACCTTCCAACGACTGTAGTTGGATCCATCCAAAACATGTGGTCGAAGTGCTGCATTTGCAAGTGACGTGTCCATTAACTAAGCGAACTGATTAGCACTTAGTATATCGAGAATCAGCTCTGATACCACTTGTAAAACAAATAACCGGAATAAAACGTATTTGTTTGCACCAAAAATTAAATTGGGCCCAATTCATTATCTAAGCCAAAAAGTTTAAATTAATAGACAAAAACAAGAGGCCCATTAGTGTATTTAAATAAGAAGATAACGTCCAAGCAAGGAGATCGTAGAAAGAGAAGGAAATCGTGGGAGAAAATGGGAGAAGATCGTGAGTCATGGGGGAGTGGAGTGAACTGCTCAACATTCAGAAGAAAATGATCGGCAAACACTGAGTACAAACACAACTAAACTCTACACAGACAAAATTCTGCAAAAATACCCTCTGCAAAAATTCAATCTTCAAGCGATAGTTTTTAAGATTTCTAGCATATTTCTAGCATTCTATCGTTTTAGAATTTCAACAACATTAATTTTATATGTTTATGTCTTGTAAATTCCTACGGTTTATTGAAAATATAAACAATGTCAGGCGTTTATTCCTCCAATTCCAATAATTTTCTTCATTTTGGCGTTATAGTTGTTTTAGGAGATTAGAACCGACGGTCAAATTTAGAATTCACTTTCGTTTGTTTTAGAAGTTAGATTTTTATCATTTCACACAAATCGGTGCATTTTCGCACCTGGCACGCCCGCAACACCAAATATTGTGCAAACATATTTTTGGCACGCCCAGTGGGACCATCACTATGCCGCCAAGGAGAAATGAAAACGTCAATCAAGGGGATGGGGAGTCTCAACCAAGCCAGGAAGAGATTCACGCTCCACTGACAGAGCAGTCGGCCGCTACGGCCGCTGAAGAGCCGACCAGGGAGTTGGATTTGCATCCAAGTAATGTTCCAGAGATGTATGCTCATATTTCAAACCGTTTGGTTGAAGAATTGACTGCGATGAAAATTGAGGAAATATCACAAGCACTATCCAAGGCTGTGTCTGATTGCTTGAAGACAGTATTGGGTAAACCGAACCAGTAAACCGACAAAGAGCAGAGCATAAAGAAGAACGAAGGGAGCAACCAAGTCCAGGGAAATAACCAAGTCCCTGAATTTGACCAGGGAGTTGGAAACTCAAGGGCTGGCGATCCTCGCGGCCCGGAGTTCACTTTTACGAATCAGCCAGAAAGAAGGTATACACCACCTCAAAAGAGAGAAGAAACCATAGGAGGGAGGGCTCAGCCATATTCACGTGCTCATGGAGTGGGGAGTTCAAAGCAACCTGTTACTCAGGTGTACAGCGTAACAAATCCTCTGTATCAAACAAGAGCGTATGAAGATATGTCACACATGGATTATCAAGGAGTAGATGGGGGTTTCCCAGGAGGTAATATTGGTTTAAATGCAGGGATTCAGGCTCGGGGGGCAAGTCACTACCATCACTCACTCCCAGCTCGGAATATGCACGGGATCGATCCAGAAATGGTAAGAGAGGCTGTTCAAGAGCTGTATGGGCCGGCCTTGAAACAGATTGGCCGCCCAGAGTTCCACAAACCCTATCCAGACTACATAGACGTGAATAACCCATATCCAAGGGGTTATAGAGTTCATGATTTCAGTTTATTCTCCGGGGAAGATGGCCAGAGCATGGAACACATAGCCAGATTCACCATCCAATGCGGGGAATTAGCCAACTTGGAGAACTTCAATAATCTAAAGTTGCGGCTATTCCCGAATTTCCTCACTGGAACTGCATTCGCTTGGTATGCCTCACTCCCCAGAAATTCAGTGATGAGTTGGCAAGAAATGGAAAGACAATTTCACATTCAATTCTATAGAACAGAGCCAGAAGTGTGCATTGTCAACTTATCCAGAGTCACTCAAAAGAAAGGAGAGTCTGTGGAATATTTTATCGACAAGTTGAAAAAGATGAAGAATAGATGCAAGGTGTTTTTACCTGAGACAGAGTTCGTGAAAATGGCACAAAAAGGGCTGGATTTTGACTTAAGGAAGAAATTCTAGGGAATGGAGTTCAGGGATTTCTTCGAGTTAGCCGCCAAAGTGGCTGAATACGAAGAACTCTTGCGGGAAGAGTCATACAAGAAGAAAACTGCTATAGGATCTTATTATCAGGAGGTGGAAGATGTGGCATTGGCAGAGATTCAGCCAGTTGGGTCTTGCACAGTTCCCCTGCTAAAAAAGAAGCCAACAGAAATTGAAAAGAAGAACACCTCCCAACTCCCCAAAGACATGCAGTATACATTTGATGTATCAAAGACTGAGGAAGTTTTTGATTTCTTGGTAAAGGAAAGATTCATCACTTTTCCAGCGGATCACAGGATGCCACCCATAGAAGAGCTGAAAGGACGAGAGTATTGTAAGTACCACAACTCCTACAATCATGCTACTAAATCTTGTTGGGCGTTCAAGAACATTTTGCAGGATAGAATTAACAAGAGAGTTGTGAAATTCCCTAACAAACAAGAGCCTATAGCTGTGGATGATGATCATTTTCCCCCAGTAGCTTTGGTTAATGTGAATATGACAGATTTGAGGATTCTTCTCAATGAGAAAAGAAGCCGATCCTTTGCAATGAAAGACGGAATAATCAAGAAATGCTGGATCCCTAAGGGTCAATTGTGTGAAGCCTTTGGAAGGTATAATACCGATCGATTACGAACATTTCAGCAGCGGTTAATCAACAATGTTGGCGAATCCGCTGCCTCTAGGCCGAGGAACCAACATTTCCTTGAAAGATCAGTGGTGGAGAAACAATGGTTTAGAGGGGAGTCATCTCGCAATCATCGCCAAAGGTATTCGGACAGGAGAAATGCATATGAAGTTGAGTCACGAAGGGTGGAAACCAGAAAAGTATTAGCTGATCAAGGCAGAAAGCGGCGTGCATATGAAATCAAAAGGAAAAATGATTGAGAGCAGGGGAACAAAGCCCAGGTACGTCCTTCCAACTAGAGGGGAGTTCAGCGAGTCCTGGAGAGTGGTCCAGCACAAGAAGTTCCCTAGGCCACCGACTAGGACTCAAAAGAGACGGCTATTGAGAGAAAGAGCGATTGCAAGAAGAAAGGAGTCCGCTAAGTTGAGAAATGAACCCACAAATGATATTCCAGTCGCAAGGAGTCCAGTGGGGAGTAAATATAAGTTTGGAAGATCGGCTACTGAGGATAAGTTTGGGAAGGATGATGATGATTTTTTAAGCGAAGAGGATGATCAAAGAGAAAAAACAATCAATTTTTGCGTTGGAGAGTTTCACATCACAGTGGATTGTGCCACAGGAGTGGTGATACTACCAGAGAGATTTAAAATGATGGAAGAAGAGAATGGGGAGTTGATGCCCAAGGAATTAGCGCAAGCAAATTAACTCTCTGAAGGGAGTTCAAGAGTGATTATCAAGGAAGATCACCCGAATAAGCCTAAACAAGTGATACTTGAAAAGCTTACACCGGCCATGACCAAGCACATAAGGCCGTTGTACATCAAAACCCACTTGAATGGGAAGCCAGTGTCCAGGGTGTTGATTGACAATGGTTCAGCTGTGAATGTTCTTCCACTAAGAATGTTGAAACGTTTGGGCAAAAATGAAGAAGACTTGATTCTTCGGAAGTTTCGGTTGCTGCATTTACAGGAGAAACCACCAAGACCATTGGGGTATTCCCCACTGATGTTACTGTGGGGAGTATGTCATCTTTATGTGCACTTTTTTGTGGTAAACTCCTCCGCCAACTTCCAAGCGTTGTTAGACAGAGATTGGATCCATGCAAACCAATGCATACCATCCTCAATGCACCAACTGTTATTATTTTGGAAAGGGGATGATGTGGAGGTTGTAGAAGCTGATGGACAGCCGTTTCAAACAAGTGCAAGTGCACTTGAGGCTAAATATTACAATGGAGATTTTGGGCCCATCAAAATCCGTAGCAATAACAAGAAAGAAAACCCACTGTACATGCAAACACCAACTCCAAGCTCGGTGTTGGAAAGAATCCTCAAACCCATTGTTATCGTGCCGTCTAGGCCGATAATTCAGCCGCTGATTGAGGAGATTGATGATTGATTCGAACAAAAAAGAAAAAGAGGTAGCTGCAACCTCTATATGGAAGGCACATGTGCAGCAAGTACTGGACAAACTAAAGGAAGAGGAAGCATGAGACACTTATGGAACTGAAGTTGTCCAAGAAGAAGAATACGAAGATGATGAGCTCCAAGTCGATGAGTTGTTGAGGGCGCCATCTCAAATGGAAGATGGCCAACACAAAGTGCAAGACCCGTTGGAAGAGATCAACTTAGGAGAATTTGATGATTCTAAGCTGGTATATGTGAACACATTGCTGGAAGGAGGAACTACGCAAGATTTGATCAGCTTGTTAAGGGAGTGAGGGGAGTTGGCCTTTGGGGCCACTTTGGCATACCTTGTTTGTTTTATTACTTACATATTGTGAAATATAGAGAACAAAGTGGACTCTATAGCCACTTTAAGGGACCAAATTTTGTTTGAACGGTGATAATTCGAGTCTACTGTAGCTTTCGTGCTAAAGGAAATTAAGTATGTGGGGAGTCGGCCTTATGGCCACTTGTCCATACATTTGGTTGATGTTTTTATTATTCTTATATTACGAGAAATCATTGATAAGGTCGACTATACAGCCACTGCATAAATGGTTGCTTGCATGTGCAGTGACAGACTCATGAAGTAGGCCTTGAGGCCACTTAGAATAGGGCAAGAAAGAAACATACCGAGCGGGGAGTTGGGCTCACCGAACGGAACATCGAGTAATAATGAAGAACATAAGAGAACAAGAGCGTTATGCGGATTCCAAGAGGACCCAGAAGTGGACTTTGGTATAGAAATAGGCTATCCAGCCATTTTTGTACGGTTTTTAGCTTCATGTTATAAGATTTTGTTTTAAGTAGGCCGTAGGGCCACTAATGTAAAAATTTTGTTGGTTATGATTCAAAAAACGAGAAAGATCAATTAAAGTTGGCCAGTAGGCCACTTTTGTCATATTGAATGCATTTTGTTTCGATAGGGAATCAGATGAGGAAATAATCGCGAGCGGGGAGTTTTAGGCCAACCTATGGCTTGAAGCTATTGAAGTGAGTTGGGTTAAGTGGATTAAGAGCAAATAGAAATTCCTTCCCAACCTCCAATACACAACATCACATGTTACAAACCCATCTTCACTCCACATCCATCATCCAACAACCACAACACCAAGCCAATAGTCAACAAATATAAAGCGGAGCCTCCGCATGCAAGAACAGTAAGTAAACGTGTATGCGGGAAAAGGATGAGACTGAAGTGCAAATGCATATACGTGTATGCGGGAGATGGGTCCGACTGAAGTGCAATGCATGCAAATGGATGCTTGGGTAGGGGGAATGTGACCAAAGTGATGTGCAACACACAAAGAAAATATTACCTTTTGGCTGCCAATTCATGGTCATGTGCACATTCATTGAACAAGAGAGCCAGTGCTCTAGCGGGGAGTTATGCCAACACATGGCTTGAATCAGTTGTTTGTCGGTGAGGTACACAAAACCACCCAACTCCCCACACAAAATCGATAATAACAAAGAAACAAAGGGCAGTGGTGAACCGGGGAACCACGAAAGTTGGGGAGTCGGTCTAGCGAAGAATGACAACGACAAAATTTTAATGTATTCTGGTTTAGGCAAAGTCACAAACACCATGAAGGCACAATGGTGATCAAAATAACATGGGTTGGCACAACCGACGTAGTGGAAGAAACAAGGGACGAAGGTGAACATAAGATGGTGACTTGCGTAGAAAATGCATCCGTGGAGTTCGAACCAGGGAGCGTGCTATGAAGAAGTGCCTGCAGCCGTGATGTGGTCTGGAAAAAAGAAACATGTGAAGAGGGATGGTTGCCAGATTTCAAACTTAGAAACTGAATGAAGAAAGTGATGGTGTGAGATTGTGTGAGATTATGCAAGATAAACAATGAGCAGTAGATGAAAGTGGTGAAAGGGAGAAAGAAAGGAAGAAAGAAAGAAAGGAGCTGGAAAGTTTGAGTTTGAATCCTATGCATAGAATAGGGAATTCCAAGGGATGAAGCGCAAAGTTTAGCAGTGAATTGGGCTTGATTGGGCTTGAGTGTTTAACCCGATACTACGGGCTAAATTCAGGGGATAAATGCTTGCGGGCCGCTCAAGGTAAACAAGTTGGAACTTTTACATACAAGCATTTTGGCCCAATGAGCCAATGCTTGCGGTGGGCATTTGTTTGCACCAAAAATTAAATTGGGCACAATTCATTATCTAAGCCCAAAAGTTTAAATTAATAGAGAAAAACAAGAGGCCCATTAGTGTATTTAAATAAGAAGATAACGTCCAAGCAAGGAGATCGTGGAAAGAGAAGGAAATCGTGGGAGAAAATGGGAGAAGATCGTGAGTCATGGGGGAGTGGAGTGAACTGCTCAACATTCAGAAGAAAATGATCGGCAAACACTGACTACAAACACAACTAAACTCTACACAGACAAAATTCTGCAAAAATACTCTCTGCAAAAATTCAATCTTCAAGCGATAGTTTTTAAGATTTCTAGTATATTTCTAGCATTCTCTCGTTTTAGAATTTCAACAACATTATATTTATATGTTTATGTCTTGTAAATTCCTACGGTTTATTGAAAATATAAACAATGTCAGGCGTTTATTCCTCCAATTCCAATAATTTTCTTCATTTTGGCGTTATAGTTGTTTTAGGAGATTAGAACCGACGGTCAAATTTAGAATTCACTTTCGTTTGTTTTAGAAGTTATATTTTTATCATTTCACACAAATCGGTGCATTTTCGCACCTGGCACGCCCGCAACACCAAATATTGTGCAAACAGTATTGAAGAAAGCAAAACACCGTGCCAAAAACTGGGGCAATAAAAACGTGATCTTCAATTAACACTTCCACACGTGTTGTCTGCAAATGTCTCGAACAATGATGAAAATACGTGAAACTGCACTCTTCAAAACAACAATGTCCTTGTGAATAGCTTTTGTCTGAAGTTCATGGAGTACAAAAGTGCAGAAGTACGCAACTACAAAAAGTAAATGAAAGTGAGAAGCCAAGCGTCCAAACTTCAATAAGCAAAAGTCTTTTTCCTTAGCTTGCTTCTCTTTTTTATAGCTTCATTCTTTCCTAGAATTTATCTCCAAAAAGAAATCCTAAAAAATATGAAAACTAAGAGTTTTATTAGAAATAAACTTTTTTAAACAATAATATCATATCATAAAATTCTTATAATAAATATTATATATCTAGAAAGAAAAAACCCTTAATTAAATATTTCACACAATCTTATCAATAAGGAAAATATATCTACGAAAAAAATTATTTTGAGGAATAAATTATATCTTGTAAATCAAAAATAATTTTTTCTTTTAGAGAGTATGATCAGTTTTTGTCTTCAATATAGCTTAATATTTTCTTTGAGAAAAATATGGTTTTGGGAAATTTACTGGAGATGAAGTACATTTTTTGCTTTTTTTTATTATTTCTAGAAATGAATAAAATTCATTGTCCAAGCAAATGAAGTAAGTTTATCTGATAATTAATTTATTTAAATAATGAGTATTTCTCATATGAGACCGTCTCACGGATCTCAATATGTGAGACGGGTCAACCCTGTTCATATTCACAATAAAAAGTAATACTCTTAGCATAAAAAATAATACTTTTTCATGGATTATCCAAATAAAGATCCATCTCACAAAATACGACCCGTGAGACCGTCTAACACAAGTTTTTGCCTTAAATAATATTTGAATATGTGAAGAATCTTAAGAATAATATTCACTACCAGAAACACAAGGATTTAGCAACTATAATCGCGATAAAAATTTGATTCCATAGCCTTATTCGACGGAAAATAGAAAATCATTCATGGCTAAGTTTCAAATTTTTTTCTTGAGATTTCAATAAATATTTCACGACCCAACGTTTCAGACTAGGATCTCCCCCAACAAGACCTTCACCCACGATTCCGAGCTTGAATACAAATCATGGTTGCAAATTTACGTCTAATAATGTTTTTAGTCTTCTAAATGTTTTAATATATTATATTTAATTTTATTATGATGATGAAACGTCAGCCGCTACTTTTCAGTACGTATTGTGCAAACACTCAGAATAATGTAGTAGGGTAGTAGCCTGCAAACCATATTAGTTGGGTAAACAAATTGAGCAAACCACGTGCGACAAGCTCAATCGAGAAAATTTAGGTTGGCAGAATCGAAATAATGACTATTGATCAAGCACACACTCATTACACTAACTCGGATAACGCTGAGTCATATTTTTTAAATATATTATTGATACCCTTGGGATATCCCAGGTCATGGATGCTAAATGGTTAGCCCAAATCTGGGTTAATCTACAAGATGGATTCTTTAGAAGCCGAGTAGGTGAATGCCCGAGACATATTCTCCCCGAGCAAGCAGATGCCTGGGCTCTCGAGCCATCTCCCGAGAAGCTTATCGCCCGGGCTACCTCGATAACAGTGCCACACTCGATTGCTATCTTATATGTCAGAACTATATGTGTTTGGCGTGTCAGAGAAGCTAGAGGTAGGGTGGCTTGACAGGAAGTCAACATCAAGGGCTATGAGTGGTAGGTGTATGCGCAAATCGAGGTAATCCTTGATTTTCCTTCCTATAAATAGCAGGTATGGTTTACATTTGAGGCACCGAATTCTAGTGCTTCTAAGCTCTTGGCATTTACATATATCCTCACATATATTACTTGTGTTTTTCATCTTCAACTTGCTGACTTAAGCATCGGAGTGGCCACACCGGACACCCCCCTGACGCCCATTCACGAGTTCCTTTCATTGTTTGCAGGTCACGATCGAAGCCATATTCCTTGCTCAGTGTACTTCATTATCTTGATAGCAGATCCGGTGGAGCACCCGACCTGGCTCATTCATTTCGCCCGAATCGCATCATTGGCGCCTTCTGTGGGAACTTGTGCTCAAGGCGTAGATATGGTTTCATTCAAAAGTAAGTCTGACCTTGCTCGGCACCTCAGTAATCCCAACTCTGCTTGGCAAACATACAAAGCCGACCAGATCGGCACTCAGATCTTATATGTGGATCTCATATGGCTCAAAGCTCAGCAGCTATTCCGGATTGGCGTGGAAAAGTATTTTCTATGCTCTCAATAGCATACAGCTATATAGTTACGTAATTTAGCTCAACTAGAGAAGTTTCACTCTACCGAAAATGAATTCGGATTCAATATTTCCAGGTTGGTGATCGGGTTTTTAATAAAACTAATACAGTAGGAGAAGCAAAATCTTCTAAAGTCCGGGAGACATGAGGCCTCGACACATTATCTAAAGTCCAGGAGACATGAGGCCCCGACACATTATCTAAAGTCCGGGAGGCATGAGGCTCCGGCACATTCTTATTAAGTCCGGGAGATATGAGACCCCGTCACATTATCTAAGTCTGGGAGACATGAGGCCCCAGCACATTCTTTAAATTTGAAAGAGGATCGGTTACGGTGACCGGAAGCACAACGGAAGTTTAAAAATCTATAATTTTTAGCTAAAAATTTCGGCCACCTCAATGATTTGTGCAACAAATACAATAAAACACAAAATGACATTCATAGGGTGTTTTAAGAAAATATACCTATCAATCACAAGGATTGATGTATGGTCCAACTTTGTTGTTAAACAACAAAGCTCTTGAATGGATGACAAGTCTACAAGCTTCCTCCTCCAACTTCTTGAATCTTTCCTTCAAATTAGGCCCACCACCAACTAGGTAGATCCCTTCATATTTTGCACTAGAAAAATATGAAGATTTTTCAAAGAGAAGTGTGTGTATTCTTCAACAATTGAAGAACAAAAATATGGAGAAGAAAAAGGAGAGAATTTCGGCCATCTTCATCTAGGAGGGAAGGAGAATGAATTCTCTTGGTTTTGTGAAAAGTAGAGACCAACTTTTGCATGCCAAGCCTTGGTAACCCAAAAAGTTGTCTCCAACTCTTCACCTCCCATGCATGATATATTATATGGTTTTTATCAAAATAAAAACCATGGACTAGATTTAATTATCTCAAACATATTTGAGACTAATTAAACATTACTTGAATTTACCCAAGTCCCACTAGTTAAATAATTAATTTAAATTGAGCTCTACAAGACTCAATATAATTTAATTAATTCAACACTTGAATTAATTTAATTATTTGGACTCTACTAGGTCCACTAGTGTTTAATTAATTCAACACTTGAATTAATTTAATTTAGTCCATAATAATGTTTATGAAAATCACAATTTTCAAATACATTATTCACTTGGCCAACTTTTAATTTAGGAACACTTCCATAAATCAAAATTTACATTTCTCTCATAGAATTCATACTTCTATTTTTCTTTGCACTTATAAACTCATTTATAAGTCATTCAACACATTGAACTATTTTCTCCTTTATAGAAGTCATACTTCTAATTTTCCTTACGCTTATAAACTCCTTTATAAGCCGTTCAACACATCGAACTATTTTCACTTCTCAACGGGATCCAGAAAGCTAGTACTTGTGTGGCCCTCAATGGTTCACTGATACAACTAGCCGTGGGTTCACATCTCTATGTGATTTGGACTAAACATGTCCTTATATGAGCATACCCCAATTGCTCCATTCTTACTTATCAACTCCTTGATAACAAGAACGTCAGAACTCAAGTCTGATAGTACCCAACCAATCATGTTAAACGCCTAGCAGCATCGCTTACATGATTCCCTAGGTATCAAATGATAGTGCCTGCAAGAACCATTCTATTATGGTTAGCGTACAGTACGGTCCCTTCAACTCATATATCCCGACCGATTCGACAACCATTGGTTTATCGAGAGTTATCAATGAATCGATACTATGTGTCATGTCGTAGTTGCATCGATGGTGTAATCTATGAAACCCCTTTCATAATTACCACCATAATCTGGCCAGAGATTTCAACCTACATACACATGATAACACATAGGATATCCATACCCGAAGGTAAGCGGTGAATCCCCGACTACAATGCATCGACTCCTATATGTTTCGACATGACACCCAACCTTGCCACCTGATGACCCCATAAGAGTCGGTAAACAAGTCAAAGGGAAATGCTAGCACATAGAGTCTCAATGTTGTCCCGGGTCATAAGGACTAATGGTGTACAACCATAAACTAGGACGTTTCCACTCGATAAGTGAGAACCACTTGGAAAGTCCTTTAATGGAGGGTTGTTCAGTGCACTCTACCAGGAGCACCTATTGCATGCTCGGACATCACAATGTCCCCTACCAATGAAACATGGTACTCACATCGCAGATACTAGTCTCTAACTCGAGCGGCCTATATCCTTCTTAGTGGCGGCTGAATCGACTAGGAACCGTTTAGAATATACAGTATTACAAATATGAGTTTCATGATACTCATCATATGAGCATCTCATATTCTTTCTACTATTTGTATATTCAAGGGCTTTATCTATGCAACTAGCATGGGTATACAGATAAAGATGTGCCAAAATAATAATTTCAAATATTACTAAAATAAAGATTGCTTATACATAGAGTTTCATTGTGAACACTCGGCCAACACTTGGCTCGACGGGCACCTACTCTAACAATCTCCCACTTGCACTAGAGCCAACTACCCATATGCTTTAAACCCATTGATTCGCGATGCTTGTCGAATAATGGTCCAGGTAAAGGCTTAGCTAGTGGATCAACAACATTATCTGCGGAGCCGACTATGTCAAAAGACACTTCTCTACTTTCCACAATCTCTCCGAGGATGTGGTACTTTCTCAATACATGTTTGGACTTCTGATGAGACCTTGGCTCCTTTTCTTGAGCTAAAGCTCCCGTGTTGTCACACAACACCGGGACAGGAGCAACTCAATTATGAATGATGTCCAACTCTTAGACGAAATTCCTTATCCAAACAGCCTCCCTTGCTGCATCCGATGCAGCAATGTATTCGGCCTCTGTGCTGGAATCCGCAGTATTGTCTTGCTTGGAACTCTTCCAAGAGACAGCAGCACCATTGAGCATGAATACAAACCTAGAGTTTGACTTCGAGTCGTCGATATCGCTGTGGAAGCTAGAGTTGGTATATCCTTCCAATTTCAGTTCTCCACCCCATAGACCAAGAACAATTTATTGGTCCTTCTCAACTACTTGTGAATGTCTTTCATAGCTTTCCAGTGTGGAAGACCAGGGTTCGATTGATATCTTTTCACTACACATAGTGCAAACGCCACGTTAGGACGTGTAGATATCATCCCATACATGATGTTACCAATTGCCGAAGCATACGGAATGCGTGTCATCGCCACTATCTCTGCATCAGTCTTGGGAGACAGACTTGGATAGGGACATGCCATGACACATTGGTAGATGTGTAAGGACCGTGTATCGTATTATCGTAAATCCTACGTGATTATCGATAGTTTATGAAATTGTCATATGATTATGTAATTGATGTATATTATGACAATGAAATTGGGAAATGAATATTGAATATGAATTGACGTTGTAAGAGCTCGAGTGGAGAGGCCGGACGCCAAAACAGTACAAATACAAACATTTGTACAGAAGAGGTGGCGCCCGGGCGGTAGAAAATGACCGCCGAGCGCCAAAGTATGAAAAGATAGTGTTCGGGCAGAACACTCCGCGCCCGAGCGGTAACTTTTGACCGCTCGAGCGTGGCGTAAATAAAATCCGGGGGCAGAATGTCTCGCGCTCGGGCGCGAGAATTCTACCGCCCGAGCGCGGTGAACGGTGGAAGATAAGTACGAGTTTTCCGTACGTTTTATTCATTTGATTTCAACAACTTCGAGAGAGACCCGAGAGAATTTCGATTTTCTTCCGTCCAAATCGACTTTGAAACGCCGTCTAAACGCGAAACAAATTATATATTTGTAATCTGCGCGTCGAGGGCTTCAGACTGAGGTAATTTTCTTCTAGTTCCAGCAGCTTGAAATATTAAAGTGCTGGAATAGCATGTATTTGAAGTTGAATTTCTGATATGTAGTAGAATAACAGACAATAAACGTATATTCGAAGTCGGAATTGAATTATGATATGATTTGAATTTGATATGAATTATTGAAGTTTCAAATGATATTTGAAACTCATATTATTGATTTTGGACCATGTTATTGATTGGAATGAGTATGTTATTGATGTAGATAAAGTGTTATATCAATATCTTCAGGCTACATCAACTGGAAACGAAGAATTGAGGTATGTTGTGACCGGGTAACATACGACATGTATCTGTATTATATGATATATGATTGGATTGATTGGATTGGATTGGAATACGTGTCTATGTGCCTATTTGATGATTTGATGTGGCATACATGACATTGAGATTTGAGTATCAATGTACAAAATAAATGTTTTGTTAACACACATCATTTTATGCATACATCGATACATGACATGCACGTTGAGCTATGATCCTTGGATACCCTGATATGATTGGATTGGATTCCGGGGTTTGTGAACACAATCGCTATGCCGGTATTATATGACCCGTAAAGCATAGACAATTGTGGCCCCATATGATTGGATATGAGATGTGGGATTGATGGCGCTTCGTCGACGCTATCATATGTGTATTCCCATATCGGCCGGTGTGCCAGCTCGAGCATTGATTTGATTTGATAGCGATTCGATTGATTCTGACATGTGCTCAGTGGATGGGCATTTGACCTGATACCTCCACGACATACATGCATTGCATACCATATATCATTGTTTAGATACTTGTGGTATATATTGTGGTTGTTCCATTCGGAGCTTTGCTCACCCCCAAGGGGGGCTGTTGTTGTCTTTGTGTGTGGACAATGACAGGTACTCCAGGATATCAGGAGGCCGGAGAGGGTACTTCTGGAGGGAGCCACAGCTTGGGCTGAGGTTTATGTTTATGTCTTGTTCCCAGTATATATGTATATGTATTTATATACCGGGCATGTCCCGAGGATATGATGTGTTTGTATGTGATTGGTTTTTGATTACGTGTGGGCGTGTTTTATGTTTTAAGATTAAATACTATTTTTAGTATTATAAATCTAGAAGAAATGTTTGGGCTCATTATAAAGAAAATTTAAACTCGTTTTCCGCTGTGATTACTTAACCCTAATCAAATTGTGTTGTAATAACGATTAGGAGCTAAGGGCCCCACACAGAGTGGTATCAGAGCATAGCTGGGAATGCTCTATTGAGTCTTGTGTACACTTGAATAGGCACAAATGAATTGTGCGTATGTATTTGACTTATCTGTATTACTTGCTCTTATGTGATTTGATTTGAGTAAGTATCTGATGAGATTGATGATATGAGACGATGAGATTATGAATTGATATGAAATTGTGATATTCATCTTTTGATTTGTAGATGGATCACACAAATGAAAATGCGAGTAGCAGTACTGAGAGGATTGTTGGGCAATTTGAAGGATTGTCCATGGATGTTGTGATGGCTCGATTCCAGGATCTGAAACCACCGAAGTTCTTTGGTACTGAGAGTGCTGAAAGAGCTGAGGCTTGGTTAAAGGATATCGAGCACTTGTTTAATATTGTTGAGTATTCCAAAGCTCGGAGACTGAAACTTGCTTTATATCAGTTGAAGGACCGAGCTAAATCTTGGTGGGAAGCCGCTGAGATTGGAGTGAAAGAGGCCGGGACTGAAGTCACATGGGATGTCTTCAAGGCCCAGTTTTTGGAGCAGTATTCTCCTCCTTCTTATTATACTGCTCAGGAGAATGAATTCAATAGTCTGCAGCAGGGAACGATGACTGTTGCAGAGTATGCTTCGAAATTTTCGACGTTACTGAAGTATGCACCTCACGTAGCTGGAAATGCGAGGGCAAAATATAACAGGTTTGTAAATGGTTTACATCCTGTTTTATATACATATGTTGTTTCTGGATTTCCTACCAGCTACGCAGAGGCAGTTGAACGAGCTAAGGCAGCCGAGGCTGGAATTAGGCGGGGAGGTCCACAGTATACTCCTCCACCACCGGTGTCAGCTCAGCAGCCTACTTTGCGACCGAGGGGTAAGAAGTTCAAGAAGACTGGCTCTGCTTCTTCGTCTTCTTCGAGTTCTAGTGGATCCCAGAGAGGGAGTCCTGTGATTGCTCCCTACTGTAGTCATTGTGGAGGCAAACATACTATCGAGCAGTGTCGAGGTATGTTTGGTACTTGTTATCAATGTGGGCAGGAAGGCCATTTCTCTCGAGTATGTCCGAACAGGGGTATGACTTCTGCTCAACCCCAGCCAGGATTTAGAGGTGGCCCTAGTATGACGAGACCTGCTGTTCCTGTTCCATCTTTTCAGCAGTCGAATGTCCCATGATATCGAGGACCGGGTGGTCAAAGTGCCCAAGTTCCTCCTCAAGTGAGAGTGTATGCCATGACTGAGGATCAGGCGAGAGAAGCTCCTGAAGGTGTGATTGCAGGTATTTGCACGCTTTGCGATTATCCTGCACGTGTTTTATTTGATACAGGAGCATCTCATTCATTCATATCTCATGCATTTGTTGCATCTCACGATATTGAGTGTACCCCGTTGTATGATACTTTGTCGATAGCCACGCCAGCAGGGAAGATTATTTTGTCTGAGAAAGTTGTGCATAATTGTGTATTGATATATGAGGATAATGTGGTATTTCTGAATTTGATTGTCCTCCCTATGCACGACTTTGATTGTATTGTTGGCATGGATATCTTGATGACGAATCGAGCTACTGTTGATTGTTGTCATGGAGTAGTTCGATTTCGACCTATTGATGGACCCAAGTGGAATTTTTATGGCAAGGGTTCCCAAGCCAAAATTCCATTGGTATCTTCCTTGGAAATGTCCCGATTGTTGACTAGCGGAGATGAGGGTTATCTTATCTACGCTATTGATATTTCGAAGAAGGAATCTTCCTTATCTGAGATTCCTGTTGCGAAAGAGTTTCCGGATGTATTTCCCGATGAGATTCCTGATTTTCCTCCTCATCGAGAAGTTGAGTTTAGTATTGATCTTGTGCCGGGGACTGCGCCTATTTCTAAAGCTCCCTATCGCATGGCACCATTGGAATTGAAAGAACAATTACAGGATCTTCTCGATAAGGGATATATTCGACCGAGTGTATCACTTCGGGGAGCTCCAGTTTTATTTGTTCGAAAGAAAGATGGTACGATGCGAATGTGTATCGACTATAGACAACTGAATCGGGCTACGGTGAAAAATAAGTACCCACTTCCGCGTATTGATGATTTATTTGATCAGCTTCAAGGTACTTCTGTATACTCGAAGATTGATCTTCGTTCTGGGTATCATCAAGTACGAGTTCGAGACGAAGATGTGCCCAAAACTGCTTTTCGTACGAGGTATGGCCACTATGAATTCCTGGTTATGCCTTTTGGTCTTACGAATGCTCCTGCTATTTTTATGGATTTAATGAATCGGGTCTTTCGAGATTATCTAGACCGATTCGTTATTGTGTTTATTGATGATATTCTTGTGTATTCGAAATCGAAAAAGGAGCATGCTGAACATTTGAGACTGGTACTTCAGACTCTTCGTACTAGTCATTTGTATGCCAAGTTGTCCAAATGTGAATTCTGGATGGACAAAGTGGTATTTCTGGGCCACGTCATTTCGAGACATGGCATATCTGTTGATCCTGCAAAGGTCGAAGCTGTATTGAATTGGCCGAGACCTATGAATGTTCCTGAGATCCGTAGCTTCATGGGTTTAGCTGGATATTATCGTCGTTTTATTGAAGGATTTTCGAAAATAGCTAAACCGATTACTCAACTGACACAGAAGAATCAGCGATTCATTTGGTCAGATGAATGTGAAGCTAGTTTTCTTGAATTGAAGACGAGATTGACCACAGCACCTGTGCTTACTATTCCCTCAGGTACCGGAGGATTTGTGGTTTGTACAGATGCGTCTGGTAAAGGGTTGGGCTGTGTTCTGATGCAACATGGCAAAGTGGTTGCTTACGCGTCTCGTCAATTGAAATCTCATGAAACTCGTTATCCTGTTCATGATCTTGAATTGGCTGCCATTGTGTTTGCTTTGAAGATTTGGCGCCATTACTTGTATGGAGAAAAGTTTGTTATCTATTCGGACCACAAAAGTCTGAAATATCTTTTTTCTCAATCTGATCTGAATATGAGGCAACGCAGGTGGATGGATCTCCTGAAAGATTTTGATTGTGAGATTCAATATCACCCTGGATCGGTGAATGTTACTGCGGATGCCCTGAGCCGGAAAGTTTATGATTCTGTTCTAGCTTCTGTTAGTGTCGCCAAGGTACATGATGATATATGTACTTCTGGTTGGACTTTTCACTCGAATTGGAATTCTGTCACTGTTTCTGTAGTGACCCGTTCCAGAATCACCTACTAATGAAGAACTAAGCATGCAATTAACTTAATTAATAATAATCAGAGGTAACAGCGGAAATATGGCCAACGACAGTAGTTATACAACCCAATCGAAATCAGAACAACTCAAAATATATATATCAATGCACCACATAATCATGCAACACATATAAGGATGTATACTCGACCAGGATATCTCAGATAGTACTTTCGTACCTCTATCACAGCAAGCCTAGCCTTACGCAACACCGCTAATCAGGTCTAGAACAAGCCTATGCATCAAAAGCATACCCAATGAACAATACTACCATGCTCGACTAGCAAAACCAGTACTACCAAAGGTTTAGGGTTTACCTTCGTCCGTCGACAGCCCTTTGATGTCGATTGCCTCGTAACTCAGGCGTCACTACGCTACTAATCCTGGCAGCTCTTGGCTAACGCTCGACCGACAAACTAACCCTAGAAACCTTCCAAACCTCTCAAAATGAGACACAAATTCAAGAATTGACAATCCAAAATGAGGAAATCCGAGCACTATTTATAGGCTATGTTCGGATCCACCGAACCCACTTCGGAACGTCCGAACTCCCACGTGTCCATCGGCTCTTGACACCTCATGATCGGATCCACCGAACCTACACTTCGGATCATCCGAACTTGCATGCAAACTGACGTGTCGATCAACTCTTGACACCTCATGATCGGATCCACCGAACCCACTTCGGATCGTCCGAACTCTTCGGTGCTACCGAACCATCTTCGGTCCGTCCGATCATGACCACGGTCAAAATTACACATTAAACCTTCTTATTCACCATTAATCCGTTAATTACCCAATTTGGAATTCGGGCTACTACATTCTCCCCCCCTTAAAAGATTTCGTCCTCGAAATCAGGCTTAGAGGATGAACAAAACGAAATAACAATATCGTTATTACATCTCAATTGTTGTTGAATACAACTGATATTTCGATTACAACTGAAAACACAAACATATACAAAGCATACTCAAAAGAGCTCTGGATGCTCCGAACGCATACGACTCTCTAGCTCCCAAGTGGCTTCTTCAGTGCCTCTGCGCTGCCACTGAACTAAGACAAGAGGAATGATCTTATTCCGCAACACCTTGTCTTTGCGATCGAGGATCCGCACTGGTCGTTCCACGTAAGACAAATCTGAATTTAGTTGAACTTCAGAGGGATGCAAAATGTGAGACTCATCTGCTACGTATCGTCTCAACAAAGATACGTGGAACACATCATGAATACTTGATAGGTACGGCGGCAATGCAAGTCTGTAAGCCAATTCTCCCACGCTTTCCAATATTTCAAATGGACCAATAAATCTCGGAGACAGCTTACCCTTGAGACCAAATCTCAAAATCCTGCGAAAAGGCGAAACTCGGAGAAACACTTTCTCACCTGGCTGAAAATAAAGAGGTCGCCGCTTGGTGTTCGCATAACTAGCCTGTCGATCCTGAGCGATCTTAATCCGTTTCTTGATTATTGCAACCTTATCAATAGCCTGCTGGACTAACTCCGGTCCCTCAACATGTCGTTCCCCAACTTCATCCCAAAATAATGGAGTACGAAAACGTCGCCCATACAACGCCTCAAATGGTGCCATACCAATACTACGATGATAGCTGTTGTTGTACGCGAACTCAATCAAAGGCAAATGATCCTGCCAAGCGGTTCCGAAATCCATCACACAAGCTCGCATCATATCCTCAAGTGTACGGATAGTCCTCTCCGTCTGACCGTCGGTCTCTGGATGATAAGCTGTACTTAAACTTAGGGACGTACCCAATACCGCCTGGAAACTACCCCAAAATCGTGAGGTAAAACGAGGATCTCTGTCACTGACAATACTAACTGGCACCCCATGCAAACGTACAATCTCTTGAATGTACAATCGAGCCATACGATCGAAAGTGAAATCACGGTTATATGGCAGAAAATGAGCAGACTTGGTGAGTCGATCCACCACTACCCAAATAGCATCACTATTCCTCGAAGACAATGGTAAGTGAGTAATGAAGTCCATCGCGATATGCTCCCACTTCCATTCGGGAATAGGTAAGTTCAACAATAATCCTCCCGGTCGACGGTGCTCTGCCTTAACCTGCTGACAAACAAGACACTTGGAAACAAACTGATAAACGCTGCGCTTCATCCCTTTCCACCAAAATCGTGTCCTCAAATCTTTATACATCTTGTTGCTTCCCGGATGGACACTCAACTTGCTTCGATGAGCCTGAGCCAAGATCTCTTCCCTCAAAGTATCATCCTCTGGTACCACAACCCGATTAGACAAACACAGAAGACCATTAGACTGATAATGGAAATTGCTATCTCCACCAACCAATCGGGCTAATCTCTGAGTCTTGAGATCAGACATCTGTGCATCTCGAATCCGAGCGAACAAAGCTGGCTCAGATAAAATGGTAGCAACACGAATGCTCTCCATACCTTTCCGATGATTGAAATTAAATCCCAATGAACAACAATCCTGGATAGTACTAATCATAGCACTGGTCTGAAGTGCAGAGACTCTCACCTTGCGACTAAGAGCATCGGCTGTGAGATTCGCAGAACCTGGATGATATTTGATCTCGCAGTCATAATCTTTAAGTAGATCCATCCAACGACGTTGTCTCATGTTCAACTCAGCCTGAGTGAACAGATACTTCAGACTCTTATGATCAGTAAAAATTTCAAACTTAACCCCGTACAAGTAATGACGCCAGATCTTTAGCGCAAACACAATAGCAGCTAATTCTAGATCATGAATAGGGTACTTCTCCTCGTGAGGTTTTAACTGCCTGGATGCGTAAGCGATCACATGACCATTCTGCGTCAACACACACCCTAATCCTTGAAAAGAGGCATCGGTGTAAACACTGAAACCATCAGATCCTGACGGTAATGCCAAAACAGGTGCAGAAGTCAGAAGTCGACGAAGCTCTCTGAAACTATCTTCTCACTCAGATGACCACTCAAATGGAACATCCTTCCGAGTAAGCTACGTCAATGGTCTAGCTACCTGAGAGAAATTCACGATGAAGCGACGATAATACCCTGCCAGACCTAGAAAACTACGGATCTCAGCCACCGTCGTAGGACGTGACCAATTCAGCACTGCCTCAATCTTGCTAGGATCCACAGAAATTCCTTCCTTGGAAATCACATGACCAAGAAATACTACACGATCAATCCAGAACTCGCACTTACTCAGCTTAGCATACAATTGCTTCTCGCGAAGAATCTGCAACACAATCCTCAAGTGCTGGATATGCTCTTCCACACTGTGAGAATAAATTAAGATATCGTCAATGAAAACCACAACAAACTGATCTAGAAAATCCCGAAAGACTCGATTCATCAGATCCATGAACACCGCTGGCGCATTCGTCAATCCAAATGGCATAACTAGAAACTCGTAATGCCCATATCGAGTACGAAATGCAGTCTTGGAAATATCATCATCTCTAACTCTCATCTGATGATAACCCGATCGCAAGTCAATTCTTGGAGTAAACAGAGGTACCCTGAAGCTGATCGAACAAATCATCGATACGAGGTAATGGATACTTGTTTTTGATCGTCACACGATTCAGCTAGCGATAATCAATGCACAATCGCATAGATCCATCTTTCTTCTTGACAAACAAGACTGGAGCTCCCCAAGGTGAAACACTCGGGCGAATATAACCTTTATCAAGAAGATCCTGCAATTGCTGCTTCAATTCTCTCATCTCTGACGGAGCAAGACGATAGGGGGCACGAGAAATCGGTGCAGTCCCTGGCATTAACTCAATGCCAAATTCCACCTCTCTAACCGGAGGAAAACCAGGAATCTCATCTGGGAAAACATCAGGAAATTCACAAACCACTGGAAGATCATCTAGACCAACACTATCTGTGGATGAATCAATCGCGTAGATGAGGTAGCCTTCCCCGCCCGCCTCTAAAGCACGACAGGCTTTCAGAGCAGATACCACTGGCATCGGAGGTCGCGCTCCCTCACCATAGAAAAACCAACTAGAGCTCTCAGTCGTACGAAACTGAACAAGCTTCTGGTAACAATCCACGGTAGCTCGGTAGGTAGTCAATAGGTCTATACCTAGAATACAATCAAAATCTTCCATCTCCAGGATCATAAGATTCGCAATCAATTCGTTACCCTCAAAATCTAAGGGACAACCCATCACTAGATGCTTTGCTAACACCGAATGACCCATCGGGGTAGAAACGGAAAGAATGACGTCTACGATCGTCCTGGTCACCCCCACGACCTACACTTCCCTGACTACTCTCATCACCAAAGTGGTCAGCCATCGCTACAAGATAGAATGGGGAAAATGGTAAAATGGTCAACGAAAATCCCAAAACAGAATCTATATCCCAAAATCGTAAGCATGCTCTGATACCATAAATGTAGTGACCCGTTCCAGAATCACCTACTAATGAAGAACTAAGCATGCAATTAACTTAATTAATAATAATCAGAGGTAACAGCGGAAATATGGCCAACGACAGTAGTTATACAACCCAATCGAAATCAGAACAACTCAAAATATATATATCAATGCACCACATAATCATGCAACACATATAAGGATGTATACTCGACCAGGATATCTCGGATAGTACTTTCGTACCTCTATCACAGCAAGCCTAGCCTTACGCAACACCGCTAATCAGGTCTAGAACAAGCCTACGCATCAAAAGCATACCCAATGAACAATACTACCATGCTCGACTAGCAAAACCAGTACTACCAAAGGTTTAGGGTTTACCTTCGTCCGTCGACAGCCCTTTGATGTCGATTGCCTCGTAACTCAGGCGTCACTACGCTACTAATCCTGGCAGCTCTTGGCTAACGCTCGACCGACAAACTAACCCTAGAAACCTTCCAAACCTCTCAAAATGAGACACAACTTCAAGAATTGACAATCCAAAATGAGAAAATCCGAGCACTATTTATAGGCTATGTTCGGATCCACCGAACCCACTTCGGAACGTCCGAACTCCCACGTGTCCATCGGCTCTTGACACCTCATGATCGGATCCACCGAACCTACACTTCGGATCATCCGAACTTGCATGCAAACTGACGTGTCGATCAACTCTTGACACCTCATGATCGGATCCACCGAACCCACTTCGGATCGTCCGAACTCTTCGGTGCTACCGAACCATCTTCGGTCCGTCCGATCATGACCACGGTCAAAATTACACATTAAACCTTCTTAATCACCATTAATCCGTTAATTACCCAATTTGGAATTCGGGCTACTACAGTTTCAGCATTGCAAATTGAGCCGAATTTGATATCGAAGATTCGAAAGGCCCAACGAAGCGATGCTCAGATTCAAAAGTCGAAAGAACTTGTATCTGCAGGACATCAGTCTGGATTTCAGATTTCTTCTGATGGTTCTTTACGACTTAATGGTCGGCTGGTAGTTCCTGACGACTCTGATTTGAGATCTGCCCTTCTTCGAGAAGCACATTGTAGCAAATACAGTATTCACCCTGGAGGTCGGAAGATGTATTTGACACTGAGACCTCAATTCTGGTGGAGACATATGAAGAAGGACATTGCTGAATTTATTTCTAAATGTCTTGTCTGCCAGCAAGTGAAAGCCGAGAGAATGAAACCTGGAGGATTACTCCATAGTCTTTAAATACCGAAATGGAATTGGGAACATATCGCTATGGATTTTGTGACTCATTTACCTCGTTCGCCCAAGGGCTGTGATGCTATTTGGGTGATTATTGATCGGCTTTCGAAATCTGCTCATTTTATTCCGTATGAACAGACTTATCCTTATAAGAGAATGGCCCGTTTATACATTGAGAATGTGGTGAGACTGCACGGTGTGTCAGTCTCAATTGTATCTGATCGTGATCCCAGATTTGCTTCTAAATTCTGGGGTAGTTTTCAAGAAGCGATGGGTACGCGTTTGGCTATGAGTACTGCATATCATCCTCAAACTGATGGCCAGACTGAGCGTACGATTCAAACTCTAGAGGATATGTTACGTGCGATTGTGATGGACTTCAGAATGGGATGGAAAGATGCCTTACCATTGGTTGAATTTTCGTATAATAATAGCTTTCAGACGAGTATCGGTATGGCACCGTTTGAAGCTCTATATGGGAGACGATGTAGATCACTGTTATTCTGGGATGAGATTGGTGAGAGACAATTGACTGGACCTGAAATGATACAGGAAATGAACGATAAGGTTCAGCTAATTCGGAAGCGGATGAAAGCTGCTCAGGATTGTCAAACGAGTTATGCGAATAAACGAAGACGACCCTTGGAATTCCAGAAAGGTGACAGAGTGTTTTTGAAGATATCTCCCTTTAGAGGCACTGTTCGATTCGGCATGCGTTATCTCCTCGATATGTTGGTCCATACGAGATTTTGGATCGAGTTGGTGATCTTGCGTATCGATTGGCATTGCCACCAGCTCTATCGGCCATTCACGAGGTGTTTCATGTTTCTATGTTGAGGAAATATGAACCGGATCCATCACATGTACTTGCACCCGATGAGGTTGAACTGGATCCTTCTCTTTCCTATGTTGAACAACCTGTTCGTATTATGGATCGAAAGGAAAAGATATTGAGAAATAAATCGATTCCTCTAGTACGAGTGCAATGGACACGACATGGTGTTGAAGAATCGACGTGGGAATTGGAGAGCAAGATGCGAGATACATATCCGCATTTATTTGATATTGATCCATCTGTTCCATTGTACTCTATGTATTCGGATCCCTATTCTGATTTTAGTTTTGATATGTACTATAACTGGTGACATATGTATGTTTACCAATGTTATGTATATAGAAATATTTGAGATTTCTAGGACGAAATCTTTTAAGAGGGGGAGAAATGTAAGGACCGTGTATCGTATTATCGTAAATCCTACGTGATTATCGATAGTTTATGAAATTGTCATATGATTATGTAATTGATGTATATTATGACAATGAAATTGGGAAATGAATATTGAATATGAATTGACGTTGTAAGAGCTCGAGTGGAGAGGCCGGACGCCAAAACAGTACAAATACAAACATTTGTACAGAAGAGGTGGCGCCCGGGCGGTAGAAAATGACCGCCCGAGCGCCAAAGTATGAGAAGATAGTGTTCGGGCAGAACACTCCGCGCCCGAGCGGTAACTTTTGACCGCTCGAGCGCGGCGTAAATAAAATCCGGGGGCAGAATGTCTCGCGCTCGGGCGCGAGAATTCTACCGCCCGAGCGCGGTGAACGGTGGAAGATAAGTACGAGTTTTCCGTACGTTTTATTCATTTGATTTCAACAACTTCGAGAGAGACCCGAGAGAATTTCGATTTTCTTCCGTCCAAATCGACTTTGAAACGCCGTCTAAACGCGAAACAAATTATATATTTGTAATATGCGCGTCGAGGGCTTCAGACTGAGGTAATTTTCTTCTAGTTCCAGCAGCTTGAAATATTAAAGTGCTGGAATAGCATGTATTTGAAGTTGAATTTCTGATATGTAGTAGAATAACCGACAATAAACGTATATTCGAAGTCGGAATTGAATTATGATATGATTTGAATTTGATATGAATTATTGAAGTTTCAAATGATATTTGAAACTCATATTATTGATTTTGGACCATGTTATTGATTGGAATGAGTATGTTATTGATGTAGATAAAGAGTTATATCAATATCTTCAGGCTACATCAACTGGAAACGAAGAATTGAGGTATGTTGCGACCGGGTAACATACGACAGGTATCTGTATTATATGATATATGATTGGATTGATTGGATTGGATTGGAATACGTGTCTATGTGCCTATTTGATGATTTGATGTGGCATACATGACATTGAGATTTGAGTATCGATGTACAAAATAAATGTTTTGTTAACACACATCATTTTATGCATACATCGATACATGACATGCACGTTGAGCTATGATCCTTGGATACCCTGATATGATTGGATTGGATTCCGGGGTTTGTGAACACAATCGCTATGCCGGTATTATATGACCCGTAAAGCATAGACAATTGTGGCCCCATATGATTGGATATGAGATGTGGGATTGATGGCGCTTCGTCGACGCTATCATATGTGTATTCCCATATCGGCCGGTGTGCCAGCTCGAGCATTGATTTGATTTGATAGCGATTCGATTGATTCTGACATGTGCTCAGTGGATGGGCATTTGACCTGATACCTCCACGACATACATGCATTGCATACCATATATCATTGTTTAGATACTTGTGGTATATATTGTGGTTGTTCCATACGGAGCTTTGCTCACCCCCAAGGGGGGCTGTTGTTGTCTTTGTGTGTGGACAATGACAGGTACTCCAGGATATCAGGAGGCCGGAGAGGGTACTTCTGGAAGGAGCCACAGCTTGGGCTGAGGTTTATGTTTATGTCTTGTTCCCAGTATATATGTATATGTATCTATATACCAGGCATGTCCCGAGGATATGATGTGTTTGTATGTGATTGGTTTTTGATTACGTGTGGGCGTGTTTTATGTTTTAAGATTAAATACTATTTTTAGTATTATAAATCTAGAAGAAATGTTTGGGCTCATTGTAAAGAAAATTTAAACTCGTTTTCCGCTGTGATTACTTAACCCTAATCAAATTGTGTTGTAATAACGATTAGGAGCTAAGGGCCCCACAAGATGTCCTCTCATGGACTCATCCATCGAGAACCGCTACACGATGGTATCAATGTATGTGGACTGGGTGAGACCAAGCAATCTTTTCGATCTATCTCAATAAATCTGTATCCCAATACAAAAGATGCTTCACCCAAGTCCTGCATCGAGAACTTACTCGCTAACCATATCTTAGTTGATTGCAACATTCCTACATCATTCCCAATGATTAGAATGTCATCAACATAAAACACCAGGAATGTCACAACACTCCCACTGACCTTCTTATACACATAGGGTTCCTCAGGATTCTTAGCAAAACCAAACTCTTTGATCGTACTATCGAATCTGAGGTTCCAACTCCTAGATGCCTGCTTTAGACCGTAAATAGATCTCTGAAGTTTGAATACCATATGCTCACTTTCGATAGATGTAAACCCTCCAGGTTTGAGACATGTAAATCACTTTCTTAATATCCCCATTAAGAAAGGCTGTCTTGACCATTGCAACTGGTGAAAAGGTTTCCTCAAAGTCAACTCCTTGTATTTGAGTATATCCTTTTGCCACCAATCGCGCCTTGAAGGTCAATACCTTCCCATCCGCCCCAAGTTTCCTCTTGTAAATCCATTTACACCCTATGGGAACAATTCCCTCAGGTGGATCCACGAGATTCCAAACTTGGTTCGAATGCATGGAATTCATCTCAGATTCCATTGCTTCAAGCCATTTAGGATGAATCGACATCAGATAATGCTTCCTTGAAGGTCCTTGGATCACATCCATGGATAGGCTCATCTTGGCCCTCTTCAAGAAGTAGACCATACCTCATAGGTGGTCTCGAGACTCTCTCGGATCTTTTAGGAGCTTGTATCTCCTCACTTGGCTCTTCGGGTGTGGGTTCTATAATTGCGGGTGTCTCTCGAACCTCTTCGAGTTCTATCATCTCCCCTTTTCTATCCAATAGAAATTCCCTTTTCCAAAAGGGTCGCATTCCTAGAAACAAACACTTTTGTTTCTTGGGGATGATAGAAGTAGTATCCAATCGAATTCATTGCATGTCCCACAAAGTAATATAAAATGGATCGATTATCCAATTTATCTCCCACTACCTGCTTCATAAGCAGGGTACCCCCATATTCTAAGATAAGAATACTTAGGAGGCTTACCCATCCATATCTCATATGGTGTATGCCTTTGAATGGACATTTAATGGAATATCTTTCAATTTTAAGTTATAGAGATCGTTTTCAAGTTCTCAAGTACCAATCAAACATTCAATCATGTAAATGTTGCAAACACCTTTGCAAAATAAACAAGAATATCCATTTTTATCAGCATAGAAATGGAAACAATGTTTTTCACAAAATTAGGTACAAACAAAACATCTCATAAAATTAACTTAAAACTATTGTTCAACAATAAGTAAACATCTCTTAAGGTCTTGGCAGCAACTCTTGCTCCATAGCCCATCCCCAAGAAGGTCTCACCTTCTCTAATCCTCCTACTTCTTTCCCTCACCTGTAACACATTACAGATATGTGAGCCATATTTGGTCTCCAATACCCAAGAAGTAGAGTTAATTGAAATGTTTACTTCAATATAGAACATACCGTTTCCAGAACTTTTCTGGGCCAGATATTCCTTGCAATTTCGCCTCCAATGCCCAGGCTTCTTGCAGTGATGACAAACATCACCAGTCTTGTCAGCCTTAACTGGTCTGGCTGCCTCAATGGGATTCGGAGATTGCCTCATCAAGGGCACGTTCTTCTTGGGACGTTGGAAAGAACGCTTATTTCCATTCCCATGTGGATCAATCTTCATACCAGATGAAGAACCCACATAAAGAACCAACTTCTCTTTCTTGATGGTTGATTCAAACGTAACAAGCATATTCACCAACTCCTCAAGGGTCGGTTCAATCTTGTTCATGTTGAAGTTCACCACAAAAGGATCAAATGAGCTAGGCAGGGATAAGAGCAACACGTCGGTGGTCAACTCCGAAGGCAAGATCATATCCATGCCAACGAGCTTGTCCACGAGCCCAATCAACTTTAGGCCATGCTCATGGACCGAGGCCCCATCTCGCATGCGCAAAGTGATCAGCTCCTTGACGGTAGCATGCCTAAGAGGCCGTGTTTGCTCACCGAAGAGCTCCTTGAGCTGCAAATGAATGTCAGCAGCACTCTTCGCATCCTCAAAACGTCTCTGCAGCTCATCATTCATAGAAGTCAGCATATAACACCTGGCTATCAAGTCATGGTCACACCATTCCTTGTAAGCCTGCAATTCCTCAGGATTGCAGTCAGTCGGAGCCTCAACAGGGGGCGACTCAGTCAGTGTGTATGCTACCCTTTTCGAATTCAAGACGATTTTCAGGTTTCTTAGCCAAGTGAGGTAATTAGGTCCAGTTAATACGTGTTTGTCGAGTATTACGGATATCGGATTGCGAATCGATGACATTGTCAATTTGTACTGAAAAGTAAAAACAGATAAATGTTGATGACTATTTTAAAATATTTAGTAAGATATGAAGTTTGGACTTTTACTTCATAAATAATTGCTCCCACTGTTTTGACATCTTTCACTACCCTCTAGTGAAAACGGGAAACTCCTTTCCTCAGTAGGTACGTAAGGTCCAATTAGCGAATTATGATCCCGAATAATATCAGCCAATCACAATTCCTAAAAGGTAGTTTCCAATTGCATCACAATGCAACCCTCTACGTAAACTTTTGTCTCACGTTTGATTAGGACCCAATAATATGACGTCGTTCATCTTCACGTGTCAAGCCTTACCCATCGATGTTGAACCTTAATGGACGGTCGCCATGAGTTCCCCCAATAATATGAGCCGAAATCATGGGAGTTCCACGTAGTTCACATCACCATGTCAATGGATGTCACAGCTTTCCGGCACCCAAAGCTCCCCCAATAATATGAGCCGAGCCCCGAGTACGGGTAGCGTTCATCATGCACCCATTGTCGATGGAAGACATGGAAATTATAAACAAATTTATAATTCCCCTTTTCGGGCTTGATATTAATTTTGAATCTTATTCAAAATGAGGGTTTTTAATTTAGAAAGGTCTCATCAATAATTTTATTTTAAAAGCTCGCCATGTTTGATCGTATGTTTGCCGGATTCATGCAACTTTGTTATTATCATAATAATAACGCACATACTCATTATTTATAACATATCATGCATATATTATAAACAGTAAACAAACAAGGATGATCAATCGCCCCAATACTAACGGACCGTGTGAGCTAAACACGGGCCTAGGTCCAATCCTAGGGTAAATGCACGGGATGCAAATGCAACTATTACATTAGCTTCCAATATTTACATGTCTTCGATCTTCATAATCATCATGGCCACCATCTTCCAATCTTGATCATCCACTATACTAATATTTACAAATAAATATCCCTGGCAAATAGGGATACATCTCATGGGGTGGGAACGGGCCATAAACCAAGCCCACTTTATAAATTGATAATTATTACAATCATTCAACACAAAATATCCTAGCATACACCTAGCAAATTGGGCTTGGGCTTTTGATCATCCTTCATGCATAATATCACATATCATACACCATCAATTAATTATCACAATAATTAATTGATCCAATATTATATATCTTGATCCAATCACTAACCGCCACGATTATAAACTAAATTAACAAAGTATACAAACACCTTTGTCTACTTTCCAATTAATTTATTTATAACCGAATTTCTTATAAATCACAATTTACTATAAATAATTAAAGTCCAACTTCAATTATTTATTTTATGAGAAAAAATTTGCAACTTTTGTAATTTTAAACTTAAGGGCCCAAAAACTCATTTTTCACCAAAAATATTTTGGCCCATTTAAAATTTCACAAATTATGTTAGCCATCCAATGGCCCAACAATTCAAGGCCCATGACACTTTGATAATCCAAAACACTTTTGGAAACCCTAGTCGTCATCGCCGTCGCCGGATTCCGACAACAAAATTTTTTTTTTTTTTTATTAAATTGATGGAGCTGTTCGGGCAGCCCCTCGGGCTGCCCTTGCTGCCCGAAACGGGCAGCCCCTCGGGCAGCCCGAGCTGCCCGACACGGGCAGCAACATGCTGCCCGAAATTTCCCCAAAGATGGCCTCGATTTTTATGCAAAAATTTATCTCAAGCGGTTAGAAATCGATCTCAACATAATATTATATAAATGCTACACAAAAACGTAACCATAGCTCGGATACCACTTGAAAGGAGATCGGTTACGGTGACCGGAAGCGCAACAGAAGTTTAAAAATCTAAAATTTTTAGCTAAAAATTTCGGCCACCTCAATGATTTGTGCAACAAATACAATAAAACACAAAATGACATTCATAGGGTGTTTTAAGAAAATATACCTATCAATCACAAGGATTGATTTATGGTCCAACTTTGTTGTTAAACAACAAAGCTCTTGAATGGATGACAAGTCTACAAGCTTCCTCCTCCAACTTCTTGAATCTTTCCTTCAAATTAGGCCCACCACCAACTAGGTAGATCCCTTCATATTTTGCACTAGAAAAATATGAAGATTTTTCAAAGAGAAGTGTGTGTATTCTTCAACAATTGAAGAACAAAAATATGGAGAAGAAAAAGGAGAGAATTTCGGCCATCTTCATCTAGGAGGGAAGGAGAATGAGTTCTCTTGGTTTTGTGAAAAGTAGAGACCAACTTTTGCATGCCAAGCCTTGGTAACCCAAAAAGTTGTCTCCAACTCTTCACCTCCCATGCATGATATATTATATGGTTTTTATCAAAATAAAAACCATGGACTAGATTTAATTATCTCAAACATATTTGAGACTAATTAAACATTACTTGAATTTACCCAAGTCCCACTAGTTAAATAATTAATTTAAATTGAGCTCTACAAGACTCAATATAATTTAATTAATTCAACACTTGAATTAATTTAATTATTTGGACTCTACTAGGTCCACTAGTGTTTAATTAATTTAACACTTGAATTAATTTAATTTAGTCCATAATAATGTTTATGAAAATCACAATTTTCAAATACATTATTCACTTGGCCAACTTTTAATTTAGGAACACTTCCATAAATTAAAATTTACATTTCTCTCATAGAAGTCATACTTCTATTTTTCTTTGTACTTATAAACTCATTTATAAGTCGTTCAACACATTGAACTATTTTCTCCTTTATAGAAGTCATACTTCTAATTTTCCTTACGCTTATAAACTCCTTTATAAGCCGTTCAACACATTGAACTATTTTCACTTCTCAACGGGATCTAGAAAGCTAGTACTTGTGTGGCCCTCAATGGTTCACTGATACAACTAGCCGTGGGTTCACATCTCTATGTGATTCGGACTAAACATGTCCTTATATGAGCATACCCCAATTGCTCCATTCTTACTTATCAACTCCTTGATAACAAGAACGTCAGAACTCAAGTCTGATAGTACCCAACCAATCATGTTAAACGCCTAGCAGCATCGCTTACATGATTCCCTAGGTATCAAATGATAGTGCCTGCAAGAACCATTCTATTATGGTTAGCGTACAGTACGGTCCCTTCAACTCATATATCCCGACCGATTCGACAACCATTGGTTTATCGAGAGTTGTCAATGAATCAATACTATGTGTCATGTCGTAGTTGCATCGATGGTGTAATCTATGAAACCCCTTTCATAATTACCACCATATTCTGGCCAGAGATTTCAACCTACATACACATGATAACACATAGGATATCCATACCCGAAGGTAAGCGGTGAATCCCCGACTACAATGCATCGACTCCTATATGTTTCGACATGACACCCAACCTTGCCACCTGATGACCCCATAAGAGTCGGTAAACAAGTCAAAGTGAAATGCTAGCACATAGAGTCTCAATGTTGTCCCGGGTCATAAGGACTAATGGTGTACAACCATAAACTAGGACGTTTCCACTCGATAAGTGAGAACCACTTGGAAAGTCCTTTTATGGAGGGTTGTTCAGTGCACTCTACCAGGAGCACCTATCTGCATGCTCGGACATCACAATGTCCCCTACCAATGAAACATGGTACTCACATCGCAGATACTAGTTGTCACACCCTTACTCTATACTTAGCATAATTACCATAATCAAAATAAGGTTTGAATGATATAACTATATTATGAATCAAATCAAACAAGGGGCATCACTTTGACGGTTTGTAAAAATTTTGGCATGACGTCCCTATATTTTGTATAAGCCCAAACCAAGCAACAACATTCACCCATATATATATAATCGTATTCTTACACACAAACATATTCTGTACCATCATACCCCTAGACATAAACATTGTAAAACTTGTTTCAAACCCTGACATTAAATTCATTATAATACATATGCGGAAGCTATACAATAAGAAGCCCGGTTCTTGTCGAGGTGAGGCACGTCACTAGCATCCATTGGCGAACCGGCATCCTACGCATCTTCACTACCTGATCCTGTAATACATGAGCTACGTGAGTTTATAAAACTCAATAAGTTGGCACTTATACGTATCAATATGCATAGAAAGAACTACATATCAAGTCGTGATCAACAAGGGAACTTTAAACAATGTCATATCATACCGTATATTCATGTTCATTTTTGTACTTGAGCCTCATTAGTTGACCTGTACTACTGTGCTTGCTTTATTATATAGCTACTACTGTGTTGGACGTCAGGGAGCAACCTTTGGCAACCCCACGCCCCATGAACATATATTGGCCAATAGCTTTGGTGGACTTAAAACCAACCATGATGTCAACAAGCTCTATATCATGTAAATCAATCCTTTTCTTTTCATGTTCATGTTCTTGTTCATGACATAGCACCCATCATCAATATTCATGAGTTCCTTACATATTTAATACATAACAATGGAATATTGTGCTATGTTTTCATCAATAAGATACTAACAATGTACATATAGCAATAATCAATGAGAAGTATTTGCAATTCATAATATTACTCATGTATTATTTCAAGAACATGCCAACTTACAGTCCAAGCTTAACAACACTGGTTTGAGATGGTGAATCTTGCTCCTATACTGTCAAATACATCAATAAACCCATCACTATGTATATACTAGGTGAAAATCACTCCTCTACATGTAGAACAACTAAAAGAGAAGAAAACTTACACCTATATGATGTTCTTGTGATGGAGAACTAAGTTCTCACTTCAAAACAATGAAGGAAAAGAAGAAAGAGAGCTTTGGAGGAAGATTCTAAGTTTTTCTTTCGTGCCTTGCTGTGAAGGAAAGGGGGAAGAACTGATACAATGGCTCAGAAATTCGAAACTTATCCTATTTTATACTGGGCGGCGCTCGGGCGGTAGTTTTCTACCGCTCGAGCGCGGAATGTTCTGTCCAAAACGTAAAATTTTGGTGCACTGGCGCTCGGGCGGTCATTTATTACCGCTCGGGCGCCACACTCTCGGGAAAAATACTGAACTTGCAATGTACCGGCGCTCGGGCGGTAAAATCTTACCGCTCGGGCGCCACCTGTTCTGCCTATGCGCACTACTTCGTCAAAGATTGCTCCGGAAACGTCTCTTCCGTTCATAATTTGGAAAAGTGGTAAACTAGGAAGTTGTAGCTCTATGTCTTGGCTTGACTCTCCCACTAGTTTCAGGTCATTTGGAGGTCTGAGTAAAAGGTTATGCCCATTCTCCTAACATGTGTCATTGTAGGATTGACGATACACACAACTCACTTCGGGGCGCTTTTGGCTTGTCTTCCACAATGATTTGGACAAAACCCAAAACGTGAAAGTTGTAGCATTATATCTTAGCTTTCTAATGGTTAAGACCTCACACAATATGGATCAATATTCAAATCATTATACTAAAACCGTACGAACTACCATATTTACGTCTCATTTCCCACAACTTCCATTACACTATCATTACCTACACATCTTACTCTAACTATTTAGGCATATATTCATTCTCAATATACCATGGACAATATAAAAGTCATATTCAATCTCAATATTGATACCTCAATCATCACTTTAAATCTAACAAGCTAAACAACTACATAATAAACGACATAAACGCATTATTATCATTTGTACGAGTAACCGGGCATTACAATTCTCCCCTCCTTCAAAGAATTTCGTCCTCGAAATTTGACGTACCATATAGTTCGGGATATCTCTGTTGAATCTCATCTTCGCGTTCACAAGTTGCTTCTTCGATTGCATGATTTCGCCATAATAGTTTCACCAAGGGTATTTCCTTGCCTCGTAACACTTTTGATTTCCTATTGAGGATTTGGACCGGTCGTTCTTCAAAGGAGAGATTCGAAGCTAGCTCCAATGGTTCGTAATGAAGAACGTGAGAAGGATTGGCCAAATACTTTCGTAGCAAGGAAACGTGAAAAACATTGTGAACATTTGACAAGTTCGGAGGTAAAGCAACTCGGTAGGCTATGTCTCCTATTCTTTCCAAGATTTCAAATGGACCGATATATCTTGGACTCAATTTTCCCTTCTTACCAAAACGCAAAATGCCCTTCAATGGTGATATCTTTACAAATACATGGTCACCAACCTGAAATTCCAATCGACGACGTCGCACATCAGCATAGCTTTTCTGTTGACTCTGGGCAGTGTGCATTCTTTCTCTGATCTTGGTTACGAATTCAGCTGTCTGTTGTACCAATTCAGGGCCTAATAATTTCCTTTCTCCTATTTCATCCCCATGTACTGGAGATCGACATTTTCTACCATATAATGCAGTATATGGTGCCATTCCAATGCTTGACTGATAGCTATTATTATATGTAAACTCAGCCAACGGTAATTTACTGTCCCAACTGCCTGGGAAGTCAATAGTACAGGCCCTCAACATATCTTCTAAGATCTGATTCACTCGTTCTGATTGTCCATCAGTTTGAGGGTGGAATGCTGTGCTGAATGACAATCGAGTTCCCATAGCATGATGCAAACTCTTCCAAAATGCCGATGTAAATTTTGGATCTCTATCAGATACAATGGACACTGGTATGCCATGAAGCCTCACTATCTCCTTGATGTATTCTTCAACATTTGATTCATCGTGTATGTGGTCTTCACCGGAAGAAAGTGAGCCGATTTTGTAAGTCGATCCACAATAACCCATATAGCATTGAATCCTCTTTGTGTTCTTGGCAAACCAAGAATGAAATCCATCGTGATGTGTTCCCATTTCCATTCAGGAATGGGTAGTGGTTTCAGGAGCCCTGCTTGTCTTTGATGTTCAATCTTGACCTGTTGACAAGTTAGACATTGTGCAACAAATTGAGCAATGTCTTTTTTCATACCTGGCCACCAAAATAATGGTTTCAAATCCTTGTACATTTTCGTGCCTCCTGGATGGATCGAATAGGGAGTAGCATGAGCATCAATAAGAATTTCGGTTCTGGTCGTTCCTTGTTTTGGTACACACAGTCTCCCTCGATATGTCCATATTCCTTCCCCATTCAATTCAAAGTTTGAATGTCCTTTATCTTCATCTCGCTGTCTCAATTGTTGTAATTCATTATCTGTGTTTTGTTCGACCTTAATCCTGTCTGCAAGCGTTGGTCGAACCATTAGAGATGATAGCTGAATTGCAGCTCCCTTTGGAATAACATCAAGCCTCAAGTTCTGCAAATCCCATAGGATTTGTTCTTGTACTTGCATCGCAGCAATATAACTGGACTTTCGACTTAACGCATCTGCAACAACATTGGCTTTGCTTGGATGATAATTAATAACACAATCGTAATCCTTCACCAATTCCAACCAACGTCGTTGTCGCATATTCAATTCTTTTTGTGTGAATAAATATTCCAGATTCTTGTGGTCCGTGTAAATTTCACACCGTTCACCATACAGATAATGGCGCCATATTTTTAACGCAAATACCACTGCTGCCAGTTCTAAATCATGTGTGGGATAGTTCTTTTCATATTCTTTCAATTGCCTAGAGGCATAAGCAATCACCTTCCCGTGTTGCATCAAGACTGCTCCTAAACCTTGTTTCGAAGCATCACTGTACACTACAAAATCTCCTGATCCTTCTGGAATAGCAAGGACCGGTGCTGAAGTCAATTTTGCCTTTAACTCTTGAAAACTGCGATCACATGCTTCGTCCCATACAAATCTCACATTCTTTCGAGTTAAAGCAGTTAAAGGCAATGCTATCTTAGAAAATCCCGCTATAAACCGACGGTAATAACCAGCTAGCCCAAGAAAACTACATACCTCGGTAACAGTGGTAGGTCGTAGCCAGTTATTAACAACTTCAATCTTACTTGGATCCACTGATATGCCTTCTTTTGAAATGATATGACCCAAGAATGCTACTTGTTCAAGCCAAAATTCACATTTCTTCCATTTGGCATATAAATGTTTATCCTTCAAAGTCTGCAAAACTAATTGCAAATGTTCTCGATGCTCCTCTACAGTTCGTGAGTAGATTAAAATATCATCTATAAACACAATCACGAACTTGTCTAGGAATGGCTTGAAAATTCTGTTCATTAGATCCATAAATGCAGCTGGTGCATTTGTTAGTCCAAATGGCATTACAAGAAATTCATAATGCCCGTACCTGGTTCGGAAGGCAGTCTTAGAAATATCATCTGACTTCACTTTTAATTGATGATAGCCTGATCGTAAATCAATCTTTGAAAAGATAGCAGCTCCTTGTAGTTGATCAAACAAATCATCAATTCTAGGGAGTGGATACTTATTTTTGATTGTCACTTTGTTCAACTCCCGATAATCAATGCATAGACGAAGGGTACCGTCTTTTTTCTTCACAAATAAAACAGGTGCACCCCACGGTGAAAAGCTCGGTCTAATAAACCCTTTATCAAGCAACTCTTGTAACTGTTCTTTCAATTCTTTCATTTCTGTAGGAGCTAATCGATAAGGAGCTTTTGAGATCGGATGAGTACCTGCCACAATATCAATCACAAACTCGATCTCTCTATCTGGGGGTAAGCCTGTTACATCATCAGGAAATACTTCTGGAAACTCACAAACAACATCTGTATCTTTTAATTCACGAACCGGTGGATCAATAACTAAAACAGATGCTAAATATCCTTGACACCCCTTCTGTAATAATTTACAAGCCTTCAAACAAGAGATTATCCTTAGAGGTAAGGATATACCTGCACTTGGTACTGTGAATGGTTCAGCTCCTACTGGCGCAAACTTGATCATCTTTAAGCCACAGTCAATAGTAACTCTGTACTTCGAGAGCCAATCCATTCCCAATATCACATCAAAATCAGTCATCCTAAGAACTATCAAGTCAGCATACATCTGATATCCTTGGACATAAAGTGGACACCCTCGCACAATTTGGTCTGTCTGTAATTCTTGCCCGGAAGGTAAGGATATAGCGAGTTGTGTCTCTGTTGTACTTGGTGTAATGCCCAGTCTCCTTACAAATGATTCCGAAATAAAAGAATGCGTGGCTCCTGAATCTAGTAAAACAATAGCAGTAATACCAGAAATCAAGAACATACCAGTGATCATCGAAGTATTCGCATCCACTTCTTCCTTGGTCATGGAGAAAAGGCGTCCCTGTACTTTCTCAGAACTTCCTGGACAATTCTTGGCGAGATGCCCTGGTTTTTTGCAACGATAACAGACATTAAAACCTTGCATACATTCCCCACCATGAAGTTTGCCACATTTAGGACAAGGTGGTCTGTCCTGTTCTTTACGTGGAGGGGGACCCTTTGAAAGGGGATCGGTTACGGTGACCGGAAGCGCAACGTAAGATCAAAACTTTGAACTTTAAGGGAAAAAATTCGGCCACCCCAAGAAATTGTGCAACAAATACAATAAAACACAAAAATGTCATACATAGGGTGTTTTAAAGAAATATACCTATCAATCTCAAGAGATTGATTATGGCTCCAACTTTGTTGTCAAACAACAAAGCTCTTGAAAGGTAGAAACTATCTTCAAGCTTTCCAATGAGCACTCCTTGCTCAACTATTAAGCCCACCACCAACTAGGTAGATCCCCTCATATTTTGCACTAGAAAAATATGAGGATTTTTCAAAGAGAAGAGTGTGTTTTTCTCCAAAAAATTGAAGAACACAAAAGGAAGAAAAATTGGAGAGAAAAGAGAGTGAAGATTTCGGCCATATGCATTGCAAGAATGGGGAAGGAAGACTTGTCTTGGATGTCCAAAAAGCAAAAAGCAAAAACACCTTTTTGCATGCCATGCCTTGATATCCCAAAAAGTAGTCTCCAACTCTTGACCTCCCATGCATGCATATTATATAATATGGTTTTTAATCAAATTAAAAACCTTAGACTTAATTTAATTATCTCAAACATATTTGAGACTAATTAAACATTACTTGAATTTACCCAAGTCCCACTAGTTAAATAATTATTTAAATTGAGCTCTACAAGACTCAATATAATTTAATTAATTCAACACTTGAATTAATTTAATTATTTGGACTCTACTAGGTCCACTAGTGTTTAATTAATTCAACACTTGAATTAATTTAATTTAGTCCATAATAATGTTTATGAAAATCACAATTTTCAAATACATTATTCACTTGGCCAAATTTTAATTTAGGAACACTTCCTCAAATTAAAATTTATATTTCTCTCATAGAAGTCATACTTCTATTTTTCTTTACACTTATAAACTTATTTATAAGTCGTTCAACACATTGAACTATTTTCTCCTTTATAGAAGTCATACTTCTAATTTTCCTTACGCTTATAAACTCCTTTATAAGCCGTTCAACACATTGAACTATTTTTACTTCTCAACGGGATCCAGAAAGCTAGTACTTGTGTGGCCCTCAATGGTTCATTGATATAACTAGCCGTGGGTTCACATCTCCATGTGATTCGGACTAAACATGTCCTTATATGAGCATACCCCAATTGCTCCATTCTTACTTATCAACACCTTGATAACAAGAACGTCAGAACTCAAGTCTGATAGTACCCAACCAATCATGTTAAACGCCTAGCAGCATCGCTTACATGATTCCCTAGGTATCAAATGATAGTGCCTGCAAGAACCATTCAATTATGGTTATCGTACAGTACGGTCCCTTCCACTCATATATCCCGATCGATTCGACAACCATTGGTTTATCGAGAGTTGTCAATGAATCGATACTATGTGTCATGTCGTAGTTGCATCAATGGTGTAATCTATGAAACCCCTTTCATAATTACAACCATAATCTGGCCAGAGATTTCAACCTACATACACATGATAACACATAGGATATCCATACCCAAAGGTAAGCGGTGAATCCCCGACTACAATGCATCGACTCCTATGTGTTTCGACAGAACACCCAACCTTGCCACCTGATGACCCCATGAGAGTCGGTAAACAAGTCAAAGTGTAATTCTAGCACATAGAGTCTCAATGTTGTCCCGGGTCATAAGGACTAATGGTGTACAACCATAAACCAGGACTTTTCCACTCGATAAGTGAGAACCACTTGGAAAGTCCTTTTATGGAGGGTTGTTCAGTGCACTCTACAAGGAGCACCTATCTGCATGTTCGGACATCACAATGTCCCCTACCAATGAAACATGGTACTCACATCGCAGATACTAGTCTCTAACTCGAGCGGCCTATATCCTTCTTAGTGGCGGCTGAATCGACTAGGAACCGTTTAGAATATATAGTATTACAAATATGAGTTTCATGATACTCATCATATGAGCATCTCATATTCTTTCTACTATTTGTATATTCAAGGGCTTTATCTATGCAACTAGCATGGGTATACAGATAAAGATTTGCCAAAATAATAATTTCAAATATTATTAAAATAAAGATTGCTTATACATAGAGTTTCATTGTGAACACTCGGCCAACACTTGGCTCGACGGGCACCTACTCTAACAATCTCCCACTTGCACTAGAGCCAACTACCCATATGCTTTAAAACCCATTGATTCGCGATGCATCTCGAATAATGGTCCAGGTAAAGGCTTAGCTAGTGGATCAACAACATTGTCTGCGGAGCCGACTTTGTCGATAGACACTTCTCTTTCCACAATCTCTCCGAGGATGTGGTACTTTCTCAATACTTGTTTGGACTTCTGATGAGACCTTGGCTCCTTTGCTTGAGCTAAAGCTCCCGTGTTGTCACACAACACCGGGACAAGAGCAACTCCATTAGGAATGACGCCCAACTCTTGGACGAAATTCCTTATCCAAACAGCCTCCCTTGCTGCATCCGATGCAGCAATGTATTCGGCCTCTGTGCTGGAATCCGCAGTATTGTCTTGCTTGGAACTCTTCCAAGAGACAGCAGCACCATTGAGCATGAATACAAACCTAGAGGTTGACTTCGAGTCATCGATATCGCTTTGGAAGCTAGAGTCGGTATAGCCTTCCAATTTTAGTTCTCCACCCCATAGACCAAGAACAATTTATTGGTCCTTCTCAACTACTTGAGGATGTCTTTCACAGCTTTCCAGTGTGGAAGACCAGGGTTCGATTGATATCTACTCACTACACTTAGTGCGAAAGCCACGTCAAGACGTGTAGATATCATCCCATACATGATGCTACCAATTGCCGAAGCATACGGAATGCGTGTCATCGCCACTATCTCTGCATCAGTCTTGGGAGACAGACTTGGATAGGGACACGCCATGACACATTGGTAGGTGTCCTCCCTTGGACTCATCCATCAAGAACGGCTTCACGATGGTATCAATGTATGTGGACTGGGTGAGACCAAGCAATCTTCTCGATCTATCTCTATAGATCTGTATTCCCAATACAAAAGATGCTTCACCCAAGTCCTGCATCGAGAACTTACTCGCTAACCATATCTTAGTTGATTGCAACATTCCTACATCATTCCCAATGAGTAGAATGTCATCAACATAAAGCACCAGGAATGTCACAACACTCCCACTGACCTTCTTATACACACAGGGTTCCTCAGGATTCTTAGTAAATCAAACTCTTTGATTGTACTATCGAATCTAAGGTTCCAACTCCTAGATGCCTTCTTTAGACCATAAATAGATCTCTGAAGTTTGCATACCATATGCTCACTTCCGATAGATGTAAACCCTCCAGGTTTGAGACATGTAAATCACTTTCTTAAAATCCCCATTAAGAAAGACTGTCTTGACATCCATCTGCCATATCTCATAGTCATACCATGCAGCTATGGCTAGCAAAATCCTTATGGACTTGAACATTGCAACTGGTGAAAAGGTTTCCTCAAAGTCAACTCCTTGTATTTGAGTATATCCTTTTGCCACCAATCGCGCCTTGAAGGTCAATACCTTCCCATCCGCCCCAAGTCCCTATGGGAACCGTTCCCTCAGGTGGATCTATAAGATCCCACACTTGGTTCGAATGCATGGAATTCAGCTCAGATTCCATAGCTTCAAGCCATTTGGATGAATCGGCATCAGATAACGCTTCCTTGAAGGTCCATGGATCACATCCATGGTTAGGCTCATCATGGCCCTCTTCAAGAAGCTGACCATACCTCATAGGTGGTCTCGAGACTTTCTCGAATCTTTTAGGAGCTTGTATCTCCTCTCTTGGCTTATCGGGTGTGGGTTCTATAATTGCGGGTGTCTCTCGAACCTCTTCGAGTTCTATCATCTCCCCTTTTCTATCTAATAGAAATTCCCTTTTCCAAAAGGGTCGCATTCCTAGAAACAAACACTTTTGTTTCTTGGGGATGATAGAAGTAGTATCCAATCGAATTCATTGAATGTCCCACAAAGTAATATAAAATGGATCGATTATCCAATTTATCTCCCACTACCTGCTTCATAAGCAGGGTACCCCCATATTCTAAGATAAGAATACTTAGGAGGCTTACCCATCCATATCTCATATGGTGTATGCCTTTGAATGGACATTTAGTGGAATATCTTTTAATTTAAGTTATAGAGATCGTTTTCAAGTTCATTAGTACCAATCAAACATTCATTCATGTAAATGTTGCAAACACCTTTGCAAAATAAACAAGAATATCCATTTTTATCAACATAGAAATGGAAACAATGTTTTTTCACCAAAGTGGTACAAACAAAACATCTCTTAAAATTAACTTAAAATCATTGTTCAACAATAAGTAAACATTTCTTAAGGTCTTGGCAGCAACTCTTGCTCCATTGCCCATCCTCTAGAAGGTCACACCTTCCTTAAGCTTTCTACTTCTTCCCATCACCTGTAACACATTACAGAGATGTGATCCACATCCGGTATCCAATACCCAAGAAGTAGAGTTAACTGAAATGTTTACTTCAATGTAGAACATACCATTTCCAGAACTTTTCTGGGCAAGATATTCTTTCAATTTCGCCTCCAATGTCCAGGCATCTTGCACTGATGACAAACATCACTAGTCTTGTCAGCCTTAACTGGTGTGGCTGCCACAACGGGATTCGGAGATTGCCTCAACAAGGGCACGTTCTTCTTGGGACGTTGGAAAGAACTCTTCTTTCCCTTCCCATGTGGATCAATCTTCGTACCAGATGAAGAACCCACATAAAGAACCAACTTCTCTTTCTTGATGGTGGATTCAAACGTAACAAGCATATTCACCAACTCCTCAAGGGTCGGCTCTATCTTGTTCATGTTGAAGTTCACCACAAAAGGATCAAATGAGCTAGGCAATGATAACAGCAACACGTCGGTGGTCAACTCCGAAGGCAAGATCAGATCCATGCCAACGAGCTTGTCCACGAGCCCGATAATCTTTAGGCCATGCTCATGGACCGAGGCCCCATCTCGCATGCGCAAAGTGATCAGCTCCTTGACGGTAGCATGCCTAAGAGGCCGAGTCTGCTCACCAAAGAGCTCTTCGAGGTGCATATGAATGTCAGCAGCATTCTTTGCATCCTCAAAACGCCTCTGCAGCTCATCATTCATAGAAGTCAGCATATAACACCTTGCTATCAAGTCATGGTCACACCATTCCTTGTAAGCCTGCAATTCCTCAGGAGTGCAGTCAGTCGGAGCCTCAACAGGGGGTGACTCAGTCAGTGTATATGCTACCCTTTCCGAATTCAAGACTATTTTTAGGTTTCTTAGCCAAGTGAGGTAATTAGGTCCAGTTAATATGTGTTTGTCGAGTATTACGGATATCGGATTGCGAATCGATGTCATTGTCAATTTGTACTGAAAAGTAAAAACAGATAAATGTTGATGACTATTTTAAAATATTTAGTAAGATATGAAGTTTGGACTTTTACTTCATAAATAATTGCTCCCACTGTTTTGACATCTTTCACTACCCTCTAGTGAAAACGGGAAACTCCTTTCCTCAGTAGGTACGTAAGGTCCAATTAGCGAATTATGATCCCGAATAATATCAGCCAATCACAATTCCTAAAAGGTAGTTTCCAATTGCATCACAATGCAACCCTCTACGTAAACTTTTGTCTCACGTTTGATTAGGACCCAATAATATGACGTCGTTCATCTTCACGTGTCAAGCCTTACCCATCGATGTTGAACCTTAATGGACGGTCGCCATGAGTTCCCCCAATAATATGAGCCGAAATCATGGGAGTTCCACGTAGTTCACATCACCATGACAATGGATGTCACAGCTTTCCGGCACCCAAAGCTCCCCCAATAATATGAGCCGAGCCCCGAGTACGGGTAGCGTTCATCATGCACCCATTGTCGATGGAAGACATGGAAATTATAAACAAATTTATAATTCCCCTTTTCGGGCTTGATATTAATTTTGAATCTTATTCAAAATGAGGGTTTTTAATTTAGAAAGGTCTCATCAATAATTTTATTTTAAAAGCTCGCCATGTTTGATCGTATGTTTGCCGGATTCATGCAACTTTGTTATTATCATAATAATAACGCACATACTCATTATTTATAACATATCATGCATATATTATAAACAGTAAACAAACAAGGATGATCAATCGCCCCAATACTAACGGACCGTGTGAGCTAAACACGGGCCTAGGTCCAATCCTAGGGTAAATGCACGGGATGCAAATGCAACTATTACATTAGCTTCCAATATTTACATGTCTTCGATCTTCATAATCATCATGGCCACCATCTTCCAATCTTGATCATCCACTATACTAATATTTACAAATAAATATCCATGGCAAATAGGGATACATCTCATGGGGTGGGAACGGGCCATAAACCAAGCCCACTTTATAAATTGATAATTATTACAATCATTCAACACAAAATATCCTAGCATACACCTAGCAAATTGGGCTTGGGCTTTTGATCATCCTTCATGCATAATATCACATATCATACAGCATCAATTAATTATCACAATAATTAATTGATCCAATATTATATATCTTGATCCAATCACTAACCGCCACGATTATAAACTAAATTAACAAAGTATACAAACACCTTTGTCTACTTTCCAATTAATTTATTTATAACCGAATTTCTTGTAAATCACCATTTACTATAAATAATTAAAGTCCAACTCAAATTATTTATTTCATGAGAAAATATTTGCAACTTTTGTAATTTTAAACTTAAGGGCCCAAAAACTTATTTTTCACCAAAAACATTTTTAGCCCATTTAAAATTCACAAACATGTTAGCCATCCAATGGCCCAACAACTCAAGGCCCATGACACTTTGATAATCCAAAACACTTTTGGAAACCCTAGCCGTCATCGCCGTCGCCGGAGCTCCGTCGCCGGATTCCGGCGAACAAAATTTTTTTTTTTTTATTTAAAAATGTGGGGCTGTTCGGGCAGCCCCTTGGGCTGCCCTAGCTGCCCGTTTCGGGCAGCCCCTCGGGCAGCCCAAGCTGCCCGAAATGGGCAGCAACATGCTGCCCAAAAACCGCCCCAAAACCGGCCTTGAAACGTTGCAAAACATTGTTCTCATGCGGTTAGAAATCGATCTCAACATAATATCTTGTAATTGCTACACAAAATCGTAACCATAGCTCGGATACCACTTGAAAGGGGACCGGTTACGGTGACCGGAAGCGCAACGGAAGATCAAAACTTTGAATTTTAAGGGAAAAAATTCGGCCACCCCAAGAAATTGTGCAACAAATACAATAAAACACAAAAATGTCATACATAGGGTGTTTTAAAGAAATATACCTATCAATCTCAAGAGATTGATTATGGCTCCAACTTTGTTGTCAAACAACAAAGCACTTGAAAGGTAGAAACTATCTTCAAGCTTTCCAATGAGCACTCCTTGCTCAACTATTAAGCCCACCACCAACTAGGTAGATCCCCTCATATTTTGCACTAGAAAAATATGAGGATTTTTCAAAGAGAAGAGTGTGTTTTTCTCTAACAAATTGAAGAACACAAAAGGAAGAAAAATTGGAGAGAAAAGAGAGTGAAGATGTAGAACCCGTAAATCAGTAGACGTATAAGCCATGCATAATTCTAGATTTTTAAATTTAATTAACTTCATTGCATGATTATTTTTTTTTATGCATTTATTTGAAGTTAATTATTGTTTATTCAGTTCAGTAGTTGATTTTCAGCATTTCAGTTATTTCAGTGAGGCCGGACCGGAGTTGGAGTTTTGAGATAGAATTTAAGATTCGAGAAATATTTCCAGGACTTACTTTAGCTAGCAAGTAAGTTAATTTAAGTTAAAAAGAAGGTTTGAGGATTTATTTTAATAACTTGAGGTGAGTAGGAAATTAATTCAATTAAGCTCCATTTATTAAGGGTTTTATTTACTAAATTATTTAAGGGATTAGTGAGGCTTTGTAGAGTTATTAATTATTAACTAGATAACAAATTTTCCCCTTCATTTTTATTTCATTTTTCGGCCACCCCCCTTGGAGATGCAACAAATCCTTTGCCAACTCATCTTTGACTCATTCTTGATTAGTTTGAGTTGTTAAACTTTTTAATTATTTTGTTCCACCTTAATTAATCAATGTTAGAGCTTATCCTAGACTAATTAACCAAGCATTTTCGGCCACCTCTAGTCTAGATGCATCCAAGAATAAATTTCTAGAAAACCAAAATTCAAAATTCAAAAAAAAACTAGTAGACTTGGTCCTTGATTCTCCCATTTATTTTGGCAACCACTCCCTCACTCCCATAACCATTTCTCCCCCTCTCCATTTTTCGAAAATCAGAGGAGAACCAGAGAGGAAATCGTGACTTATAGCTAGGAAGAAAGGCTAGAGAAAACCGAGAACTAAAGAGAGCAAGAGAAGCCACTCCGTCTCCGTGCCGCGTCGTCGTCTCTTCATTTCGTTGTTCATTAAAACGAAACCAAGGCATGTTTATATCTTCTTTCACTTTTCAATCAAGCCATGTAGATATTTTTAAATATCGCAAGTACATGATTTTTATACAAGATATTTCAGTATGCGATTTAATTATATTACGTGCATTAAATAAAAAAATGATTATTTTTGAGATTTATGCGATATGGCTTGTGGTTCATTCACTATGTGGGAGCATTATTTATACGGTCGCCAGTGACCGCTCAGTTCAGGTTGGTACCACCCGGTCGCCAGTGACCGATCAGTTCAGGATGGTACCATCGGGTCTTCAGTGACCGCTCAGTTCAGGTTGGTACCACCCGGTCGCCAATGACCGATCAGTTCAGGATGGTACCATCGGGTCTTCAGTGACCGCCAGCTCAGTTCCAGGCTCCCCGGTAGTCAGTTACCGATCAGTTCAGCTTAGTGCAGTGGCCACAGGCGTAAAACATAATCTCAACAGAAAAGTTTTATCAATTATTTCAGTGCAGGCTCCAAGGAGCAATTATTTTCACTGTGATTATCAGTTCAGCATGCACGTATTATAATTGCTCAGTACAGATTATTTTCAGCATGTCACATGGCATGATATTTTATCCCATGCATATTTTACTCCAGATTTTTACTCGTTACCTGCGATATATGCATGCTGAGTCTTTAGACTCACTAGACTTGATTGTTGTAGGTACTGATGAGGTCAGGGCCGAGGGCGGGGACCAGTGAGCCAGCTTGGGTCGGCAGTAGTGGCACCCGAGGACCTCAGTGCAGCAGTGTTTATTTTATTCCGCAAACAAATTTTTTATCAGTCATTGGATATTTTTTTTTAAATTGTTATTGTTGGCAAACAATTATTTTCTTCCGCTGCAACTTTTTTGAAACATTGAACTTGATTCACCAGTTGATTTTATGAATGAGGCCATTTAAGTTCTTTTAAAAAGAAAATTTTTAATTTTCCGCAAATTTTAAAGCAAGAAGTTTTAGGGCCTTTACAGAAGATTTCGGCCATATGCATTGCAAGAATGGGGAAGGAAGACTTGTCTTGGATGTCCAAAAAGCAAAAAGCAAAAACACCTTTTTGCATGCCATGCCTTGATATCCCAAAAAGTAGTCTCCAACTCTTGACCTCCTATGCATGCATATTATATAATATGGTTTTTAATCAAATTAAAAACCTTGGACTTAATTTAATTATCTCAAACATATTTGAGACTAATTAAACATTACTTGAATTTACCCAAGTCCCACTAGTTAAATAATTATTTAAATTGAGCTCTACAAGACTCAATATAATTTAATTAATTCAACACTTGAATTAATTTAATTATTTGGACTCTACTAGGTCCACTAGTGTTTAATTAATTCAACACTTGAATTAATTTAATTTAGTCCATAATAATGTTTATGAAAATCACAATTTTCAAATACATTATTCACTTGGCCAAATTTTAATTTAGGAACACTTACTCAAATTAAAATTTACATTTCTCTCATAGAAGTCATACTTCTATTTTTCTTTACAATTATAAACTTATTTATAAGTCGTTCAACACATTGAACTATTTTCTCCTTTATAGAAGTCATACTTCTAATTTTCCTTACGCTTATAAACTCCTTTATAAGCCGTTCAACACATTGAACTATTTTTACTTCTCAACGGGATCTAGAAAGCTAGTACTTGTGTGGCCCTCAATGGTTCATTGATACAACTAGCCGTGGGTTCACATCTCCATGTGATTCGGACTAAACATGTTCTTATATGAGCATACCCCAATTGCTCCATTCTTACTTATCAACACCTTGATAACAAGAACGTCAGAACTCAAGTCTGATAGTACCCAACCAATCATGTTAAACGCCTAGCAGCATCGCTTACATGATTCCCTAGGTATCAAATGATAGTGCCTGCAAGAACCATTCAATTATGGTTATCGTACAGTACGGTCCCTTCAACTCATATATCCCGATCGATTCGACAACCATTGGTTTATCGAGAGTTGTCAATGAATCGATACTATGTGTCATGTCGTAGTTGCATCAATGGTGTAATCTATGAAACCCCTTTCATAATTACAACCATACTCTGGCCAGAGATTTCAACCTACATACACATGATAACACATAGGATATCCATACCCAAAGGTAAGCGGTGAATCCCCGACTATAATGCATCGACTCCTATGTGTTTCGACAGAACACCCAACCTTGCCACCTGATGACCCCATGAGAGTCGGTAAACAAGTCAAAGTGTAATTCTAGCACATAGAGTCTCAATGTTGTCCCGGGTCATAAGGACTAATGGTGTACAACCATAAACCAGGACTTTTCCACTCGATAAGTGAGAACCACTTGGAAAGTCCTTTTATGGAGGGTTGTTCAGTGCACTCTACAAAGAGCACCTATCTGCATGTTCGGACATCACAATGTCCCCTACCAATGAAACATGGTACTCACATCGCAGATACTAGTCTCTAACTCGAGCGGCCTATATCCTTCTTAGTGGCGGCTGAATCGACTAGGAACCGTTTAGAATATACAGTATTACAAATATGAGTTTCATGATACTCATCATATGAGCATCTCATATTCTTTCTACTATTTGTATATTCAAGGGCTTTATCTATGCAACTAGCATGGGTATACAGATAAAGATTTGCCAAAATAATAATTTCAAATATTATTAAAATAAAGATTGCTTATACATAGAGTTTCATTGTGAACACTCGGCCAACACTTGGCTCGACGGGCACCTACTCTAACACCCTTACCACGGGATTCCTCGGGTTTGGTACCTTTATTGTCTGTCTTCTTGCCTTGGCCTGTTGCTTGGCTTTTCTGAAAGTACTGCTGCCTTCGTTGTTGTCTGTCTATGTCAATGTCATGTTCATCTTGTTCAGCCATAAGTGCTCTTTCCACTATCTCTCCATACGTAGCAACTTTGGACATTCGTACATCTCTTTTAATTTCAGAGCGAAGTCCCCGCATGAAGTGTTCGCTCTTACTTGTATCATCTTGTGCAATATATGGTACGTATTGGACTCCAGCTTCGAATTGTTGTATGTATTCTGTCATTGACATAGTTCCTTGCTTCAAGTTAAGGAAATCACTAGCTTTCTTAGCTCGTACGTCTTTACTGAAATACTTGTTGTAAAACATGGATTTGAAAGTTTCCCAAGTCAATGGTATCGCAGGTAATACCACTCTTGCACTCTCCCACCATATCCTTGCATGCTTTGTCAACAAAAATATGGCACAAGTTACTTTGTCTGCATCTTCCATATGAAGGTAGGAGAAGATGGACTCCAATGACTTAATCCACTCTTCTGCTACTGCTGGATCGGTGCTTCCCACGAATTCCGGAGGATTCAAACGTCTAAAACGATCATATACGTCTATTTGAACAGGCACATGTCTGTGTACTATGGCTTGAGCTTGTGCCTGTTCATGAGTAGTCCGTTGCATCTCCAGTAGCTGCTGGATTTGTTCACCATGGACTTTTGCTTGTTGTTGGAGTAATTGCGCGAAGTCATCTATCGGTCGTGGCGCACTGCCCTCACCTTCGACTGCTGGGGCCTTGCCCTTAGATGACTCTCCTTCATGTACTTTACGTTTCGATGGCATCGTCGCTTATCTTAACCTACATGTAGGATACATAGACACATAACTTAGCATAAACTATGAGATACAAAGATACTTACTTGCCGAGTTCTCCATGTGGATGAAGTGCAGTGTCTTTCCTGTCGAAGAAGCGTGGGCTCTGATACCATAAAAATGTCACACCCTTACTCTATACTTAGCATAATTACCATAATCAAAATAAGGTTTGAATGATATAACTATATTATGAATCAAATCAAACAAGGGGCATCACTTTGACGGTTTGTAAAAATTTTGGCATGACGTCCCTATATTTTGTATAAGCCCAAACCAAGCAACAACATTCACCCATATATATATAATCGTATTCTTACACAAAAACATATTCTGTACCATCATACCCCTAGACATAAACATTGTAAAACTTGTTTCAAACCCTGACATTCAATTCATTATAATACATATGCGGAAGCTATACAATAAGAAGCCCGGTTCTTGTCGAGGTGAGGCACGTCACTAGCATCCATTGGCGAACCGGCATCCTACGCATCTTCACTACCTGATCCTGTAATACATGAGCTACGTGAGTTTATAAAACTCAATAAGTTGGCACTTATACGTATCAATATGCATAGAAAGAACTACATATCAAGTCGTGATCAACAAGGGAACTTTAAACAATGTCATATCATACCGTATATTCATGTTCATTTTTGTACTTGAGCCTCATTAGTTGACCTGTACTACTGTGCTTGCTTTATTATATAGCTACTACTGTGTTGGACGTCAGGGAGCAACCTTTGGCAACCCCACGCCCCATGAACATATATTGGCCAATAGCTTTGGTGGACTTAAAACCAACCATGATGTCAACAAGCTCTATATCATGTAAATCAATCCTTTTCTTTTCATGTTCATGTTCTTGTTCATGACATAGCACCCATCATCAATATTCATGAGTTCCTTACATATTTAATACATAACAATGGAATATGGTGCTATGTTTTCATTAATAAGATACTAACAATGTACATATAACAATAATCAATGAGAAGTATTTGCAATTCATAATATTACTCATGTATTACTTCAAGAACATGCCAACTTACAGTCCAAGCTTAACAACACTGGTTTGAGATGGTGAATCTTGCTCCTATACTGTCAAATACATCAATAAACCCATCACTATGTATATACTAGGTGAAAATCACTCCTCTACATGTAGAACAACTAAAAGAGAAGAAAACTTACACCTATATGATGTTCTTGTGATGGAGAACTAAGTTCTCACTTCAAAACAATGAAGGAAATGAAGAAAGAGAGCTTTGGAGGAAGATTCTAAGTTTTTCTTTCGTGCCTTGCTGTGAAGGAAAGGGGAAAGAACTGATACAATGGCTCAGAAATTCGAAACTTATCCTATTTTATACTGGGCGGCGCTCGGGCGGTAGTTTTCTACCGCTCGAGCGCGGAATGTTCTGTCCAAAACGTAAAATTTTGGTGCACTGGCGCTCGGGCGGTCATTTATTACCGCTCGGGCGCCAGACTCTCGGGAAAAATACTGAACTTGCAATGTACCGGCGCTCGGGCCGTAAAATCTTACCGCTCGGGCGCCACCTGTTCTGCCTCTGCGCACTACTTCGTCAAAGATTGCTCCGGAAACGTCTCTTCCGTTCATAATTTGGAAAAGTGGTAAACTAGGAAGTTGTAGCTCTGTGTCTTGGCTTGAATCTTCCACTGGTGTCAGGTCATTTGGAGGTCTGAGTAAAAAGTTATGCCCATTCGCCTAAAATGTGTCATTGTAGGAGTGACGATACACACAACTCACTTCGGGGCGCTTTTGGCTTGTCTTCCACAATGATTTGGACAAAACCCAAAACGTGAAAGTTGTAGCATTATATCTTAGCTTTCTAATGGTTAAGACCTCACACAATATGGATCAATATTCAAATCATTATACTAAAACCCGTAAGAACTACCATATTTACGTCTCATTTCCCACAACTTCCATTACACTATCATTACCTACACATCTTACTCTAACTATTTAGGCATATATTCATTCTCAATATACCATGGACAATATAAAAGTCATGTTCAATCTCAATATTGATACCTCAATCATCACTTTAAATCTAACAAGCTAAACAACTACATAATAAACGACATAAACGCATTATTATCATTTGTACGAGTAACCGGGCATTACACTAGTCTCTAACTCGAGCGGCCTATATCCTTCTTAGTGGCGGCTGAATCGACTAGGAACCGTTTAGAATATACAGTATTACAAATATGAGTTTCATGATACTCATCATATGAGCATCTCATATTCTTTCTACTATTTGTATATTCAAGGGCTTTATCTATGCAACTAGCATGGGTATACAGATAAAGATGTGCCAAAATAATAATTTCAAATATTACTAAAATAAAGATTGCTTATACATAGAGTTTCATTGTGAACACTCGGCCAACACTTGGCTCGACGGGCACCTACTCTAACAAAATTCTGGTTGACATTAGGCCCCGACACATTCTTATTAAGTCCGGGAGATATGAGGTCCCGACTATTTATTATTTAAGTCCAGGGATCCGTATTCTGGCCCAAGGATCCGTACCTTGGCTCGGGGCTCCGCACCTCGACCACTCTAAGACCCAGTACACTGGTTATTATCTAAGTCTAGGGATCTGTACCCTGGTCCGGGAACCCGTACCTCGGCCATCTGCTAAGTCCAGGGATCCGTACCCTGGCTCCGGGCTCAGCACCTCAACCACTCCAAGACCCAAGGCTCCGTACCCTGGTTATTATCTAAGTCCAGGGATCCATACCCTGGCCCGGGGACCCATACCTCGGCCATCTGCTAAGTCCAGGGATCCGTCTCTTGGCTCGGTACTCCACACCTCGACCATCATTAAGTTCAGGGCTCCGTACCCTGGCTCAGGGCTCCGCACCTCGACCATTATTAATCCCAGGGCTCTTTTCCCCGGCTCTGGGCTCTACACCTCGACCAATCTAAGTCCAGGGACCCGCACCTCGACCATTCCCAAGTTCCGGGACATGCTCTCCGGCCCAAGGCCCCGGCACCTCATCCCATCTCTGGGATATTTGAAGCCCCCGATGCCTTTATAGTTTGGAAATTTTTCTATTGAAGTCCATGACCGGGCACACAAGACTAATCGGGACAGCGAGTATGACTCTAGCCCGACTATTTAAGGAGGGAGTGATGATACCCTTGGGATAGCCCGTGTCATGGATGCTAAATGGCTAGCCCAAATCTGGGTTAATCTGCATGATGGATTCTTTAGAAGCCAGGCAGGTGAATGCCCGAGACATATTCACCCCGAGCAAGCAGATGCCCGGGCTCTCGAGCCATCTCTCGAGAAGCTTATCACCCGGGCTACCTCGATAACAGTGGCACACTCGATTGCTATCTTATCTGTCAGAACTATAGGGGTTTGGCGTGTCAGAGAAGCTATCAGAGGTAGGGTGGCTTGATAGGATAGGGTGGTTTGACAAGAAGTCAATATCAAAGGCTATGAGTGGTAGGTGTACACGCAAATCGAGGTAATCCTTGATTTTTCTTCCTATAAATAGCAGGTATGGTTTACATTTGAGGCACCGAATTCCGGTGCTTCTAAGCTCTTGGCATTTACATATCACATGTATCACTTCTCTTCTTCATCTTCAACCTGCTGACTTAAGCATCGGAGTGGCCACGCCGGACACCCCTCCGGCGCCCATTCACGAGTTCCTTTCATTGTTTGCATGTCACGATCGAAGCCATATTCCTTGCTCAGTGTCCTTCATTATGGATAGTAGATCTGGTGGAGCACCCGACCCGGCTCATTAATTCACCCGGATCGCATCAATTATAATATCAGCTAACGGTTGATTTGTTTAGCTTCCAACTTTAATAGTTTCTCAAAAATTTCAGTAAACTATATAAAACCTCGCTCATTAAAATTCTAGGGATCATAATTAATCGTTAAGAAATTTGAACCAAATGGATGTTGGCTTAATTTAATTTTCACATCAAAAGCCATATGATAATTAATATAAAATTTTACCTTTAAACTAATTAATAATTAACTTTTTTGAGAAACTAATTAATAAGAAATTTAATTAGTAATTTCAATTCTTTCGTTTGAAGCTTGGCATCTTCTTTTTCTCACCTTTCTAGTCAAGATCTCCACCGAAGCTTCCAATAAATTATTGAGCCGCCATTAATATTACCCTCTGCACAAACTATTAACAATTTCGGTCTTATAAGTGAAAAACATTCTTTCTTTTTATTAATATTATAAATTATTCAAACAACACGAAATTATTTTCATAAAATCACGGCTATACATACACCTTGCGTTCGTGAGTTGCTATACTATGTCTTGCTTGTGATAGTGTTTTAGTCGAGGGAAAACAGCGAAAATCAAGCCACTGCCTATGAGTTGCCGGTTCATTCTTCAACAGGCACGCGGTTGGAGCCCTGGCTCCTCTAATTACTTGGAAGCTTACGGTTTCATGTTTTATTTCACGTCCTGATGGAGTTTTTTTTCACCCTTCTCTCACGGTACTATTTCGCTATTGATCACCTAGGAGTATTTAGCCGTGTAAGGTAGTCTTTGTTGATTCACACAGAATTCTATGTGTCCCATGCACTCATCTCATTTCGTTTTTGTTTCTCTAATTAGTCAAATATGGTTTTAATATAATATCATCTTTACAGCTTATTTGCAATTTTATCTTTTTCGGCCTCGGTGCAACATGCATGATGCTGATTTTTCCGACATGCATGACATCTTAGTGCTGGATGTTAATTACTATCGTGTCCAGCGTCATTTTAGCATTTAGGTGAAAAAAATACTAAAATCGGAAAATAATCATAGCTATTCTAAGATCAAACATTCCAGCATTCAGATAAAAAAAAAATACTAAAATTGAAAGAGTATTTCTCTTGTGAGACGGTCTCACGAATCTTTATCTGTGATACGAGTCAACCCTACCGATATTCACAACAAAAAGTAATATTCTTAGCATAAAATGTAATACTTTTTCATGGATTACCCAAATAAGATATCCGTCTCTCAAAATACGACTCGTGAGACCGTCTCATACAAATTTTTGTTCAAATGGAAAAGAATCATAGTTATTTACTGCTAAGATCGAACTTAAAATCATTGATTCACTAATATCTAATATCTAAATAATAAAAAGAAATTTATTGAAACAAGTTGGGAATAATATTATAATTATAATCCATGGTACGGAAGCAATTAAGTTTGAGATCTATATATATATATATGTCATGTTGGCATGCATGCATCGTAAGTGCATGAAAATAGTCAAAATTCAGATAAACAAAGAACATTAATGTCACAAAGAACATAAAGCAAGATATGTTCTCTCCACTCCATGTTAATTTCCAAAACCATATAATTAATTAATCCTTTTAATTCTCATTCTTTTACTCTACTCTAATTTCGTGAAAGTAATTAAATAGAATCACCCAACTTATAATGAAAGGATCGGAATAACTGTAAGAAAAAGTGACACATATCAGAAAAAGATAAAACGTGTAGGAAATGGCGACGGCCATTACCTACATCCCATTGCCTACATCTTTTGACAAAACTTGCATACGACGCCTCAACTTTAGAAAATTGAGACGCGCATGCGCCTCATCTTTTGACATTGATATGAATCTGGCCGGGCATGGCGTGCAACATTTAGGGTGCGTGATGCATGGGAGCGAGTTCGGGAGCCAAAGGAGAATTATTCAAGCAATAAATGTTGAAGAATCCTGAGAGACTTGCGCTCGAGCGGATACAAGTTATCGCCCGAGCGGTATAGTGCGTCCTGAAAAAAATAAAAATGCGCCCGGGCGGACCAAAGTTCCCGCCGGAGCGCGAACCGAAGAAAATGAGCGCCGAAGACCTTCCGCCCGGGAGGACATAAATTCTCGCCCGAGCGCGCCGCCTGCGTGAAAAAAATACCTAGTTTCCTATTTTAGAGTTTTAATTAGTTAGGTAACTAGATTTATCATATCTTTTTGATTTTTAGTCAATATATGGACGAATTTATTGATTGAAAACACACTTAACTTTTGAATTATTGATTGAAGTTTAAAAAAATTTCTTTGAGAATTCTCTCAAAAACAAGCTTAAGTTTTGTTATAACTTTTACGTTGTATCAAATCAAACCTATCAAAAGATTTATCTTTTGTGGCGTTTGTCAATTGAATATCACGAGGGTTGCCAAGGACGGGTTCTTTGGAGGTTCTCTTGAACGTGATTGTTTCTATCGTTGATTAATTGTTGCTAGACCGCGTGATCTAGAGACAATTACCACACCTATCGGTTACTTGTTTCAAAGATCGGGACAAATCAAAGATCTCGTGGGCGGGATCGTATCAAGTGGTATCAGAGCTTTTGATTTTTGATTCAAGTAAGCGTATCCGTTCAATTCTTCGTTGGATTGTCAATATCGATTTTCGTGTAGCGATTTCTACGTATTTTTTTGAATCTACAAAAAAAAAATTTACGATTACTGTTCATTTGCCGGAATTACTATTCACCGTGGCGGAATTACTGTTCACGTATCATTTACTGTTGACGGTACTGTTCATCGTATCGGATTTATTGTTCACGTCAATCGGATTTACTATTATTTGCCGGAGTTACTGTTCATTCGCCGGATTTACTGTTCACCTGAAAAAAAAAATTGAATCGGGTGTTTGTTGGAATTTTAGCGCTTATAATTCAGCGTTAAGTTGTCCTTGTCATTTAGTCGCATTCTAGTCAAGTTCCAAAGTTGCTTATTCTTGTGTGGTCTAAGTGAGTCGAATTTCAAGCATCACAGGATTGATCTCATAAGTTTGATACGTGTAAGCCACGGGACTTAAGCACCCCCTTGAGAATTCTCACTGGAGTGAAAATATTTGAGTGGAGTGAATTTTCATTGGAGTGATTTGTGAGATTTTGTGGTGAGGAAAAAAAAAGATGAGTGCAAGTGAATTTTCATTGGAGTGACTGGTGAGAATTTGTGGTGAGAAAACTTTATTCTTTTATTGTTTTATACTAACCTTTTTCTTGCAGGTATAATGGTTGAGGATCGTCAATTTCAAACAATGTTAAGGGGGTTGGATAAAATGTGGGAGAAGGAGTTTAAACCTGTCTGTGAGAAATATAGGCGGTGCGGAATGGATGATCCACGTGAAGTTGATTGGGCTAGGAGATGCAAGGAGAGTGGATCACCACGCCTGGTATCGGGTGATGATAGGAGGTGCAAATCGAGTGGTAGGCATGGAAGTGACTCGTGGAAGGAGTTTTTGACATCCGCACGAAGGTTGAGTGAAGAGAAGAAGGTCAAGACTAGACCGAAGTTGGTTTTGAAGCATGGGTAACAAGGTACATCTACAATCTCAAATGTTAGTACTTATGATATTCAATGTATTTGGTGTCTAGAGTTTGGACATGATATTAGCCAATGTCCAAATGAGGAGGGGAATGTACTGGATTCTAGAGTTGAATGTGAATCTAAGGACGCAGTCGGGTGTGGAGTTGACGTGAGCATTGTTGCTGAACCTAAAGTGGAGGTTGAGAGAATTGAGGAGGTTGGTACTCCACTGATTTCTTACTTAAGCATAGAATGTTGTGATGTGGAGGATGAATCCTTAGATAGTGAATTTCCTTCTAATGTGTGTGCTATGGAGGAGAAAGAAGAAAGTAATAATAATTTGATGCACGCATGTTATGATTCATCATATACCTTTCTTGATCAATCTAATTCAATTGTAATTACTGATGGTCAACTGCAATTTAATTGTGAGAGTGAAAAAGAATTTAAAATGGCCGAAAAAATGAGTGAACAAAAGAGTGAGATGGTCATAGAAAGAAAAGAAAAAGAAAATGCAAAAGAGGTCAAAAGAAGAGAAAAAGAAAATAAATTAAAGGCCCAAAAGAGTTAATATGAGCGTGATTTAATTTTGTATAAATCTCTCCAAGTACCTTTGTACAAAGATGAGATTTATATATCTAGTGATGATATAGCCGGTTCAACCCCGAGCAGTATTAATTCTTCTTTGCAGGAATTTGGCGCCCTCGAGATGAGGAGGCAAGTGAGTGTCGAGGATGGATGGGTTCAAATGGGTTGATCCATATATCAATCGAGGAGAGGTAAAAATAGTTGTTAATGTAACAACTATGAGGTATGAGCTATTTCCCCTATTAATTATGTGAGTTTTAGTTTTCATGGGTTTGATGAGAAATTTGCACTTGTGAGGTATAATAGATGTGATTTGGACTTAACTTTTATTTCCAGGTTTCATGGGTTTGATATTAGTGAGGAACCACATGCTTCATATTTAAATGTTAGTGATTGTGATTTTTCAAAAGTTGTCAAATTGATGATTCTTTGTTATGACAATGGGTTGTATGCATTATGATCAAATCTTTGTGATGTGTTAAATGTTTACATGGGTAGTACATTTAGTGTGTTCTATTTGCATTATTTATGTTGGTTTGTTGATGGTTTTGAGATATGCAATGATGAACATGATTATTTCTTTGTTCATGATGAATACATGTTTAAAGAGAATAAATTTTTCATCTTACACCCATGGCATGAGTTGTTGTTTGATATTGAGGCACATGACATGTGTTTAATTGGTAGCCATGAGGTAACTAGAGCCATAGATATGATGCATGAATTTTTACTATGGTTGCATATGAGAAGGCATATTGAGTGGGAGTGTGTAACATGCATTGCACATAAGAATTTTTATGATCATAATGAATACAATTTTAAAGAGAATAAATTCTTCATTAAATTTTCGTTGCATGAGTTACTTGCTAAGGAGGCATATTGTAGTGGCTTGATCGTTAATAAAATGCATGATTATGTGTGTTGGTTGCATATGAAGAGGTATGCTAAGTGGTGTATTGAAGGGTGCATTGGCTATAGGGAAAGGGCATCAGAGCTTGATTCATATATGTTGCATCGATTATATCTTATTCCTAGTGAACTATGTGTGTACATTAGTGCGGAAATTTTTGTGTTGCTAACTAGGTCTAAGAAGGGGAGGAACTTAATTTTTGTGATACTTAATGGTATTTTATCATTTGTTATTTGATGTTTGGTGAAGTTGATGAGTTTATAGGAAAGAAAACGGTGATGTTGGGATTTCCAGTACTGATGGAGCGAACAAACGATAGCGCCTACGAACATGAGTTTAAAAGTAAGCATGTTGATGATATATTCTTTGTTATTACTAACTTGCTTCGTTTTTGTGCAGGCGGGCAAGATTTGAGGACAAATCTTTTTGAAGAAAGGGAGTATGATATGAATCTGGCCGGGCATGACGTGCAAAATTTAGGGTGCGTGATGCATGAGAGCGAGAGTTTGGGAGCCAAATGAGCATTATTCAAGCAATAAATGTTGAAGAATCCAGAGAGACTTGCGCCTGGGCGGATACAAGTTATCGCCCGAGCGGTATAGTGCGTCTTGAAAAAAATAAAAATGCGAGAGCCTCGCGCCCGGGCGGACCAAAGTTCCCGCCCGAGCGCGAACCGAAGAAAATGAGCGCCGAAGACCTTCCGCCCGGGCGGACATAAATTCTCGCCCGAACGCGCCGCCTACGTAAAAAAAAAATACCTAGTTTCCTATTTTAGAGTTTTAATTAGTTAGGCAACTAGATTTATCATATCTTTTTGATTTGTAGTCAATATATGGACGAATTTATTGATTGAAAACACACTTAACTTTTGAATTATTGATTGAAGTTTAAAAAAATTTCTTTGAGAATTCTCTCAAAAACAAGCTTAAATTTCGGTATAACTTTTGCGTCGTATCAAATCAAACTTATCAAAAGATTTATCTTTTGTGGCGTTTGTCAATCGAATATCACGAGGGTTGCCAAGGACGGGTTCTTTGGAGGTTCTCTTGAACGCGATTGTTTCTAGCGCTGATTAATTGTTGCTAGACCGCGTGATCTAGATGCGATTATCACACCCATCGGTTACTTGTTTCAAAGATCAGGACAAATCAAAGATCTCGTGGGCGGGATCGTATCATTAAGGCTCCCGATAAACTCATCGATGATATGAGAAATGCCTATAAATACCGTGATTAAGGTCCCTAAGCACACCACCTCATAAGAAAAATATACATCATCTACAAAGTGTGTTGAGTGCTTAAAAGACATCAATCAAAGGAAAAGCAGAGAAACTAAAAAAATTTAATGGTTGGAGGTAATGCTCGATATACTTCCACATATTGTTTATAATGTTCATATATACGTAGAAACATGATTTTTAAGAAAAATTCTGACATTTGGTATCAGAGCGGTGATACCTCTGCCTTGAAAATATTGTTTTTATTTTTTGAAAATCGGATGTCATGAAGTTTTGGAAAATTTTGCTTTAGAAATTTACGTAAAAAATTGAAATTTGAAGTCAGACGTAATAATATTAATAAACTTACTTGAGAGTTTTGTTCTCGGTTGCACATTGAAGTTCTTCCTTTAAGTCTTGAAGATTATTATTTGTTTCCGAACTTATGATATGAAAATTTTGGTGTAAAATGAGTTTCTGAAATTTTATAGCTTGCTTTGTATTGAAGACAGAAAGTATGATATCAAATAATACAATACGAATTAAATATAACATATATGATGATAAAAGTCGTTTAATGATATTAAATTATTTGTCGGATTGATTGGAGCAAATGTGAAATTGCAATCGAATTCATAAAATAAATGAGATGGTCTGCAGTGAATTGAATGCAAAGACCCACTCATTGAAGACAATTGTGAAAATTGTCGATAGATATATATTTTTTTGTCAGTAGATAATTTTTTTTTTATTTTTTTAATTGTCGATAGATATATTTTTTTTGTCGGTAGATAATTTTTTTAAAAAATAATAAAATAAATAAATAATGATTAATGTGTTATTAAGTTATATGCATAATTCGGTATAAATATAGCATTTGGTTAGATAATTTGTACACATTAAAATAATTCCAAGTTCGACATAATTTCTAATACATGTTTAAAATTATTTTTGCATGTTAGATATAATGTCAAATATTATGGATAAGTGTTTGATGTGTACATATAAATTTAATATTATGTTTGTATTTATTCTTGAAATTTAAAATACAAATAATATTAAAAAAATAATTGGTACATCAATATTCACATTATGTTCATAATAAATTATATTAAGTTGTTTATAGTTTGAAATGAACATATTAAGTAAGATGTGAATATAATATTATAAAATAAAATATTTCAGATGTTCACAAATGAACAAATAATCATCACTTTATCACTACTCTGATTGAAGAGAAAAACTGATGGAGAACGTATTTGTTCATATCAAGTAAAATGTGAATATAAAGTTGTTTAATGAAAATTTTGACTTATAAAGATTCAAATAAATGTGGATAATTAAAGTGAATAATAATTATTGACATGAGAAAACATGATATGGGGAGTTCTTCATAGATCTGTTTAAACTGACTTGACTAGCCACTTGTCTTCTTGAGGAACGTTGCTCTGTCTAGGAGTTAGGTATTTAAAGGGCCTTAGTCCTACCTATCTTTCTTGTGAGCTGTCTTTGGAAGTCCAAAATTTTGTCGGTGAATCGTATAATTTTAAATAATTGAGGAATAGTCACAATATCCTTAAATATGAAAAATTATACATAAGTCGTTTCGGATCTCATAATGGACATCAATTGTAATTAATTATATAAACATAATAAATTTTACCCCACATGGATTTTTATTATATTTATATAACTAATTAGGTTAAAATACCAAATTATTTTTTTCTTAATTTACCCACAGGAGTTAAGAAAAATACATTTTGATAGTTTTATCATAAAGTTACAAAAAAATCTTATTGAATTAAAATTTTCGCTCACAGGAAAATTGTATGTCACTAGATTTTAAAACATGAATTACATTGGTAACATGATATTGTCTCAAAATTTTAAGCATATGATATTTTGTGCAGTTATATAACCTGCGAGTTTTTCTGATATGAATGTGACATTCCCAAACTGAATTAAGGACAATAAATATAAAATATGGAAAGAAAGAATTATTTTTCAATTAGGGTGGATGGATATTGATTATGTTATACAGAAAGACGAACCATCTGCTATTATTGAAAACAACATTCCTGATGATGTTGATCTTAATGAAAAATGGGAGCGATCTAATCGACTATGCGTAATGTTCATAAAGATCAAAATCTCTGCTGGTATGCTTGGTTCTGTCGATCAGCATAATAATGTCAAAGAATTACTGAACGCTATTGATGAACAATTTCAGTCTTTAGATAAGGCACTTGCCAATACCCTAATTATGAAATTCTCTTCATTAAGGCTCACCAGTGTGAAAGATGTGCGAGAGCACATAATAAAAATGCAAGACATAGCGGCTCGACTAAAGATACTTGAAGTGAAAATGTCTGAAACTCTTCTTGTGCACTACATTTTATGCACTCTTCCACAACAATATGGACCCTTCAAAATTTCCTACAACACACATAAGGAGAAATGTTCAATCAATGAATTAATGACTATTTGTGTTCAATAGGAATGAAGGTTATTGATGGAAACATATGATAGTGTATTTATGACTACACAAGAAAAGTAAAAGAAGCAAGCCAAAGTCAAGGGAAAATAGAAATGAATCATTTCACCTCAACCTGACATCAAAAAAGAATCCAAGTGTTTCCTTTGTAAAAATATAGGACACATGAAGAAGGATTTCATTAAATTTAAGGATTGGCTTGAAAAGAAAGGTATCCCTATTTCATTTGTTTGTTATGAATCTAATATGGTTGATATGATTCATAACAAATGGTGGATTGATTCTGGTTCTACAATTCATGTTACAAATATTTTGCAGGGTATGCAAAGCCTAAGGAAACCTCAAGGAAATGAGCGGAACATCTATTCAGGAAACAAGTTGCCTTCGCATGTGGAGGCTATTGGGACTTGCTGTCTTATATAGGATGGTCATTGTATTTTAAAATTGGAAAAGACGTTTATGTTCCTAGTTTTTCTAGGAATTTAATTACGGTTTCAAATCTTATACCCCTTGGTTATTCATTTCAGTTTTTGGATAAATCAATAAATTTATTTTTTTAAATATTGTTGGAAATGGTACAATGATTGATGGTCTTTTATCTATTTATTTACAAATAATAACACCATTATGCATGTTCAGAGAGGTATTAAAAGATGTGTTATAAAAGAAGATTCCTCTATACTATGGCATCGGAGATTGGGACACATCTCCATAGAGAGAATTAAAATATTAGTAAACGATGGAGTACTCAGTACTTTAGCTTTTACTGATTTTGAGACTTGTGTGGACTGCATTAAGGGAAAGCATACCAATAAGTCTAAAAAGAGTGCCAAGAGGAGTACAGAAATATTAGAAATTATACATTCAGATATTTGTTGTCCAGATATGGATATGCAAATTCCGGAATACTTCATCTCCTTCATTGATGATTATTCACGATACATGTATATCTACATGCTTCATAATAAAAACGAAGCAACTTGAAGCCTTTAAGGTTTTTAAAGCTAAAATGGAGAAGCAATGTGATAAACAAATTAAGATTGTGAGAACATATAGAGATGAAAAATATTATGGTAGATACACTGAGAATGGACATGAACCTGGTCCGTTTGTGAAGTTTCTCCAAGAACATGGGATTGTTGCCCAATATACTATGCCAGGTTCTCCGGACCAAAATGGCGTAGCTGAAAGGAGAAATCGAACATTATTAATGTAGAATCCGTAAATTAGACTACGTATAAGCCATGTATAATTCTAGTATTTTAAATTAAAATGATTTTATTTCATGAGTATTTAAATGCATTTCTTTAAAGTTAATTATTTTATGCTAGTTTAATTTTTATCTTTTCAGTTAATTCGTTGGAGTTTTGAGATAAAATTGAAAATTTAGAAAACATTCCCAGAGTTTATTTTAGCTAGCTATTAAGTTGATTTAAGTTAAAATGAGGTTTAAGGAATTATTTTAGTAACTTGAGGTAAGTAAGAAATAAGTTCAATTAGGTTCCATAATTAAGGTGTTAATTCCTTAAATTATTTAAAGGATAGGTAAGACTCTTAAGGTTTAAAAATTTACTAACTAAACAATATTTTCCCTCGATTTAATTGTTCAATTTTCGGCCACCCCTTAGTTGAGTAAACAATTCTTTGACAACTCACCTTTGACCCTTTCTTTATTATTTTTTGGCATGATAATCCTTTCATTTATTAACCACCATTTATTTAATATAAGATCATTATCTCAGCCTTGTGAGGACATGTAGAATCGGTCACACCCTATCCATTTCCCTCTCCAACAAAGCATTTTGATAGCAAACCAATTCAAATTCAAATGAGAGGTAGACTTGGTCATACATTTGAATCCCTTTTATATTGGAAATCCCCTCACTCTCCAAACCATTTCCCCCTCTCCCTCACCACCGAAATTCTGTACCATTACAGAACATATTTCGTGAGAAAATAGTGAGGAAATCCGAGAGCATTTAGAGAAAAATAATCGAGTAGAAGGTAGATCAAGAAAACGCTCCGTCTCCTCCGCGTCGCGTCGTTGCGTTTCGTTCGTTTTCATTTCAAAACGAAACCAGGCATGTATATGTTCTCCTTTGCTCTTCAATCAAGTCGTACTATGATTTTTAAACACTACATGATCATGATCTTTCAACCAAAACCGAAATACATGACCACCTTTTCAAAAAATGAAGTGCAGAATTTTTGTTCTCCTTTCATGCTTCACGGTTCGCTTGTTTTTGTGAGTACAGGTGGATGGTTCGATCCTAGGCTCCCAAGGCTGCTCCTAGGCATGTACTAGGATGGATTAGGACCATGTTGGTCCATTAGTTCAGCCCCCATGCTTGCTGGAAATCGAAATGACAGCAACCTCCCCATAGTGCAGAATTTGAGTTCGAAAATTTTGTTTTGCTTATCTAAGGATGGTTCGAACCCTGGTTGGCTCTTGGGCCTTTAACCCTGGTTTGAACCCTTCCCTAGCATGTCTAAGACGTGACCAAGTATCCATTTTGAGGCCTGGTCCATGGTTGCATCGGTTTTTAAATCAAAACACAAGAACAGCCCTTTCCCCTTCCCCTTCCGGCCCTTCTCATTTTACAGCAAGTGTGTTTCGGGTTTTGTGGAATGGTGTGGATCTTGGTTGGCCTATGGCCCTTAGCCATGGTTCAAACCCTACCTCTGGATGTCTGGATCATGCCATGGTCAACCAAATGGCCACTGGAATGGTCCATGACAGCAAGAACCACAGCAACATCCCACGCGTAGAATTAGTGCTCGGTTGGGACGTATATTTCATTTCTGGTGTGATGCGAATTGTGGCTGGCCTAGGGCCCTTAGACATGGTTCAAATCATTCCTTAGGATGTTGGTAATAGGTTCTGGTCGGTGGTTCAAGCCCCAAAGGCCATTAGCCTTGCAAACGACACAAGGAAACCAAAGCACAGCTGCTGTATTTTTGTGACAACAACTTGCTGCGTCGGTTCAGTGGCTCATTCGAGTTCTTGGTTGGCTTTTAGCCTAGGGACTTGGACTGAACAGTGCCTCATTGAGTTAGGAAGGTCATGTTTTTGGCCGTTTGTGATTCAGATCATTTTAGAGGTGGTACGATAAATTACGGTGCGATGTGCCAAATTGACTCTCGAAAGAGCGTTTCATGTTTTGGCCTCTATTCACCAAAATTTCGACTTGCATAATTTTTTGGAGCATTATTTCATCATTTTAGGTGTATTTTAATCATGACTAAATGATGGTTCGGGTTGGCACGGAGTCATGATTAAATACGAAGTCGTTGGACGTAATTGTCTCTTTTTTGGATTCAATTACATAGTTTGGTCAAGAAAAATCATTTGCATATTTTTCATGTTAAATTTAGGTCGCAGCGAGCCTGAGAACGATCCAATCCATGTGGTAAAATAATACAGGATATTTCATTATGTCATTTAATTATATTACGTGCATAAAAATATAAAATATTCATTTTTGAGATTTATGCGATATTGCTTGTGGCCATTTCACTATCATGTGATCATTGTATCATCCGGTCGCCATTTACCGGTCAGTTCAGTTATGTACCACCCAGTATATCATGGCATTAGTCTGATCAGACGTTCATTATTTCACCTGGTCGCCATTTACCGGTCAGTTCAGTGCAGGAGCCACTTGCGTATACCATAATCTCAAGAGAAAATTTATGACATGCTATTTTATTCAGGGCTCCAAGGAGCAAACATTTTTACTGTGATTTTCAGTTCAATTATGCACGTAATATAATTGCTCAGGACAAGTTATTTTCACATTATGCCTCATTACATGATATTTTACCCCCATGCAATTTTACTATATTATTTACTCGTTATTTACAATATATGCATGCTGAGTCTTTAGGCTCACTAGACTTGATTGTTGTAGGTACTGATGATGTCGGGGCCGAGGGCGGGGACCAGTGAGCTAGCTTGGGTCGGCTGTAGTGGAACTCGAGGACCTCATTTACAGCACTTGCCATTTTTATGCTCAAACATTTTATCAGTTGTTGGATTACTTTAACTTGTTATTTTGTGAGCAATAATTCTTCTGCTGCTATTTTGAACAGTAAACTTGATTTATTAGTTTATTTTGTGAATGAGGCATTTTAATTATTTTAAAAAGAAAATTTTAAATTTTTCCGCAAATTTTCAAACATGAATTTTTGGGCCATTATAGCTGGTATCAGAGCAATGGTTCTGTAAAGGGTTGTACTACTACTGACCACGAGAAGCTCATGAAGTCACGTCTTCGGTCTGTAAGTTTTACATTTACGCATTTTATTTAAAGCATGAATTATTTTATTTCATGAGTATTTAAATGTAAATAAATTATGGAATTATGCATGTTAGTTACATATGAGTTATGTATGGAATAGTATGCCCTCTAGACGCATTCTCGAGCGCACTAGAAATGATGAGCCTCGCCAAGAGGACAGGGAGGCGCAGAGACAGGAGAGAGATTTACCACCTCCACCTACACCGGACATGAATGCCCAGATGCTACCTGGGATGACTCAAGTCTTCGTACAGTTTGCGGGGAACTATGCTGTGGCAGCCAGGCGGACTGGGCCCGAGGCTGTCTATGAGAGATTCATGAAGATGCGTCCTAAGGAGTTTTCAGGGACGACGGACCCCATGATTGCCGAGGGCTGGATCAAGTCCCTCGAGTTTATCTTCGAGTTCATTGAGCTTGGAGATGCAGACAGAGTCTGATGTACCACCTACTTATTTGGAGGAGATGCCCGCTTATGGTGGGAAGGAGCGTAGTAGCCCTGAACCTGGCCAGGCTGATCTGGACACGCTTCACGGAAGTATTCTACTCCAAATATTTTACAGAGGAATTGCGCACTAGGTTGACTACAGAATTCATGAGCCTGAGACAGGGAGATCTGACTGTTACGGAGTTCATCCGTAGGTTTGAGAGGGGTTATCATTTTTTGCCCCTGATCGCGAATGTTGCTAAAGCCAAGTCGATGCATTTCTTGGTGGGTCTACGGCCGATCTTGAGCCGTGATGTTAGGGTGTCTGACCCTACTACTTATGAGTTCGCTGTCTCCAAAGCTCTAGCCGCAGAGCAGGATCAGCGTGATATCGAGAGAGACCTCCAGGGCAAGCGCCCAGTCCAGGTACCACACCGCCCTCCTCCTCAGCAGCATCAACAGCAGAACAAGAGGCCTTTTCACGGACATCCTAGAAACAGAGGTCAGCAGCAGCAGCAGCAGTGGGGACGCCCAGCCCCCAGGACTTTTGAACGCCCAGTTTGCCCTAAGTGCTCACGTCGCCATCCTGGAGCATGTATGTTTGGCTCAGGGAAGTGCTATAAGTGTGGTAGTCCAGAACATTTATTTCTGCAGTGCCCTCAGAGGAATCTGCCTACCCATGGAAGAGTTTTTGCTCTCCATGCCACGGAGACGAACCCGGAGACCATGCTTATGACAGGTACCTTTAAGCTTTAAGTTTACATTTGAGATTTATTGTTTTGGGTTAAGATTTTTTAACATAGAATTGCAGTAGGATTGCATGCACTACTCGGTATTATTTGGGATTTAAGTTAGAGAACCTTGACCTTTGCATGTCTATAAGTTTAGTTCTTGTAACTATTGGGTTCAACTTAGAGTTCCGATCTTTCAGGGATAATTTTATATCTGGTTCTGCTACGAATGCCTTGATAGATTCAGAGGCCACTCATTCATTTATTTCGGAGGTATTTGCTAATTTTCTCAAAGTTAAGACCATCGGGCTAGATGTAGCCTATTCAGTAGTATTGCCTTCTGGTGAGGAGATGGCAGCTACCAATGTGATCGAGACATAGATCTTGAGCTCCATGGCAACCTCGTTTATGCGGATCTGATCGTTTTGCCGATGCCAGAGATTGACATCATCCTAGGGATGGACTGGCTATTGCGGAACAGAGTTTTGATTGACTTCCAGCGGAGATCTGTTCTAGTCCGACCGCCTGGAATGACGCAGTTCTTATTTGAGCCGGACATGTACTTTCCCTTACCGCACATTATTCCTTATGTTTATGCTAGGAAGCTCATGCAGAGAGGGTGTCGGGCATTTCTAGCGACCTTTATATCTGTCCCTGAGGCACCCAGTCAGTCAGCTTCAGATGTCCCAGTTGTCAGGGATTTTCTAGACGTTTTCAGGAAGACGTCTCTGGTATGCCACCCGAGAGAGAGGCGGAGTTTTCTATCGAGCTTATGCCAGGTACAGTTCCGATCTCAAAAGCACCGTACCGATTATCACCGACAGGGATGGCAGAGCTTAAGAAGCAGATTCAGGAAATTCTTTACAAGGATTTCATTCGCCCTAGTTTTTCTCCATGGGGCGCGCCGGCCTTATTATTGAAGAAGAAGAATGGCTCTATGAGACTTTGTATTGACTATCGGGAGTTGAACAGGGTTACGGTGAAGAACAAGTACCCACTTCCGCGGATTGAGGATCTATTTGACCAGTTGCAGGGAGCTTCGATATTCTCCAAGATAGATCTGTGTTCCGGTTATCACCAGTTGAGGGTGAGAGATGCTGATGTTTCCAAGACTGCCTTCAGGACTCGTTATTGCCACTATGAGTTCCTTGTGATGTCGTTCGGTCTGACGAATGCGCCAGCGATCTTCATGGATCTCATGAATCGCGTATTTCAACCGTATCTTGACCAGTTTGTGATAGTATTCATAGACGACATTCTCGTCTACTCCAAGAATCAGGAGGATCACAGCAAACATCTGACCATCGTGTTACAGACCTTGCAGAAGCATAAGTTATTCGCAAAGTTCAGTAAGTGCGAATTCTGGTTAGAGAAGGTGGCGTTCTGAGGCCACATTGTTTCTAGCAGTGGTATTGAGGTAGACCCAGCGAAAGTTTCCGGAGTCAGAGACTGGGTTGTGCCGCAGAATGCATCAGAGATCCGCAGTTTTCTTGGGCTAGCAGGATATTATCGGAAGTTCGTTAAGGGATTCTCCTCTATAGCCGTTCCACTCACATCATTGACCAAGAAGAATGCTAAATTTGTGTGGAGCGAGGAGTGCCAGAAGAGCTTCGATACTTTGAAGCAAGCTCTTATCTCAGCACCAGTTTTGGCCATGCCGTCAGGGCCCGAAGATTTTGTTCTGTTTACCGATACTTCGAAGCTCGGTTTGGGCGCAGTATTGATGCAGCATGGGAAGGTGATAGCGTATGCTACTCATGAGCTGAAAACCCATGAGAAGAACTACCCTACCCATGATCTAGAGTTGGCCGCCGTAGTTTTTGCCTTGAAGATTTGGAGGCATTATTTGTATGGAGAGAACTGCCAGATATTTACCGACCACAAGAGCCTCAAGTATTTCTTTACGCAGAAGGAGCTGAACATACGTCAGAGGCGTTGGTTGGAGCTTGTGAAGGACTATGACTGTGACATTAGCTACCACCCGGGTAAAGCTAATGTAGTTGCGGATGAATTGAGCAGAAAATTCGCAGTGATGGCTCATTTGACGATTCATAGACCTCTTCAGCTTGAGATGCAGAGGTTTGATCTGGAGTCATATCCTCGAGGTAGAGTTCCCCGTCTATCAACCTTGAGTATTTAGTCCTCTCTTCTAGACCGTATTCGCAGTGGTCAGTCAGCAGATGAGCAGTTGGCAAAGTGGAAGGAGAGAGATGAGGCCAAGGGACAGTGTCTTGTACACAGTCAGCGACGGTATAGTGAGATATCGAGACAGGATGTGGGTTCCTAGCAGTGATTCTCTCCGAGCAGATATTCTATCAGAGGCCCACATGTCGCCGTACTCTATTCACCCTGGGAGTACGAAGATGTACCGAGATCTTCAGTCATTGTATTGGTGGCCTGGGATGAAGAAAGACATCAGACGATTTGTGTCCGAGTGTCTGACTTGCCAGTTAGTGAAGACGGAGCATCAGAGACCAGAAGGTTTGCTCAGCGCACTTCTTGCCTATTAAGACGACTTTCACCATGATTCAGTATGCAGAGTTGTATATCCGGGAGATAGTCCGACTTCATGGTATTCCCGTTTCTATCGTGTCTGACAGAGACCCTAGATTCACTTCCGCATTCTGGAAGAGTTTGCATTCGGCAGTGGGTATGAAGTTGCTGTTTAGCACAACTTTCCATCCTCAGACAGATGGGCAGTCAGAGCGAGTTATTCAGATTTTGGAGGATCTTCTCCGTGCTTGTGTTATTGACTTCTCAGGGAGCTGGGAGTCGAACTTGCCATTAGTAGAGTTCACCTATAACAACATCTTCCAATCGTCTATTGGTATGGCTCCGTATGAAGCAATGTATGGTTGCAAGTGTAGATCTCCTATTCACTGGGATGAAGTAGGAGAGAGAGCAGAGTTGGGTCCAGAGATTATTCAGCAGGCTGCCGAGGTAGTAGCCAAGATCCGTGATAGGATGAGGACTGCTCAGAGCCGACAAAAGAGTTATGCAGATCAGAGGAGGAGAGACCTAGAGTTTGCCGTTGGCGACCATGTCTTTGTGAAGATAGCACCTATGAAGGGTGTCATGCGATTCGGGAAGAAAGGGAAGCTCAGTCCGAGATTCATTGGACTATTTGAGATCCTCGACAGAGTTGGGACTCTAGCTTATCGTGTTGCTCTTCCGCCGAATCTGACCGGAGTACACAATGTGTTCCACTTCTCTATGCTGAGGAAGTACATGGCAAACCCTTCGCATGTCTTGAACTTTGATCCGTTGCAGCTTACTCCGAACCTATCTTATGAGGAGAGACCAGTGCAGATCTTAGACAGGCAGGAGAAGAAGCTTCGGAACAAGCTGGTTAAGCGAGTCAAAGTCAACTGGCTCAACCATTCATAAGAGGAAGCTACATGGGAGTCTGAGCTAGAGATGAGGAGTCGGTACCCCGAGTTATTCGGTGAGTTTTAATTTCGAGGACGAAATTTCTTTTAAGGGGGGGGGGGGGAGAGTTGTAGAATCCGAAAATTAGACTACGTATAAGCCATGCATAATTATAGTATTTTAAATTAAAATGGTTTTATTTCATGAGTATTTAAATGCATTTCTTTAAAGTTAATTATTTTATGCAGTAGTTTAATTTTTATCTTTTCAGTTAATTCAGTGAGACCGGACTGGAGTTGGAGTTTTGAGATAAAATTAAAAATTTAGAAAACATTCCCAGAGTTTATTTTAGCTAGCTAATACGTTGATTTAAGTTAAAAGGAGGTTTAAGGAATTATTTTAGTAACTTGAGTTAAGTAGGAAATAAGTTCAATTAGGTTTCATAATTAAGGTGTTAATTCCTTAAATTATTTAAAGGATAGGTAAGGCTCTTAAGGTTTAAAAATTTACTAACTAAAAAATATTTCCCCTCCATTTAATTGTTCAATTTTCGGCCACCCCTTAGTTGAGTAAACAATTCTTTGACAACTCACCTTTGACCTTTTCTTTATTATTTCTTGGCATGATAATCCTTTCATTTATTAACCACCATTTATTTAATATAAGATCATTATCTTAGCCTTGTGAGGACATGTAGAATCGGTCACACCCTATCCATTTCCCTCTCCAACAAAGCATTTTGATAGCAAACAATTTCAAATTCAAATGAGAGATAGACTGGGTCATACATTTGAATCCCTTTTATATTGGAACTCCCCTCACTCTCCTAACCATTTCTTCCTCTCCCTCACCACCGAAATTCAGTACCATTTCAGAACATATTTCGTGAGGAAAACCGAGAGCATTTAGAGAAAAATAATCGAGTAGAAGGTAGATCAAGAAAACGCTCCGTCTCCTCCGCGCCGCGTCGTTGCGTTTCGTTCGTTTTCTTTTCAAAACAAAACCAGGCATGAATATGTTTTCCTTTGCTCTTCAATCAAGTCGTATTATGATTTTTAAACACTACATGATCATGATTTCAACCACAACCGAAATACATGACCACCTTTTCAAAAAAATGAAGTGCAGAATTTTTGTTCTCCTTTCATGCTTCACGGTTCGCTTGTTTTTGTGTGTACAGGTGGATGGTTCGATCCTAGGCTCCCAAGGCTTCTCCTAGGCATGTACTAGGATGGATTAGGACCATGTTGGTCAATTATTTCAGCCCCCATGCTTGCTGGAAATCGAAATGATATCAACCTCCCCATAGTGCAGAATTTGAGTTAGAAAATTTTGTTTTACTTATCTAAGGATGGTGCGAACCTTGTTGGCTCTTGGGCCTGTAACCCTGGTTTGAACCCTTCCCTAGAATTTCTAAGACGTGACCAAGTCGTCCTTTTGAGGCTTGGTCCATGGTTGCATAGGTTTTTAAATCAAAACACAAGAACAGCCCTTCCCCTTTCGGCCCTTCTCATTTTACAGCAAGTGTGTTTCGGGTTTTGTGGAATGGTGTGGATCTTGGTTGGCCTATGGCCCTTAGCCACGGTTCACACCCTATCTCTGGATGTCTGGATCATGCCATGATCAACCAAATGGCCACTGTAATGGTCCATGACAGCAAGAACCACAGCAACATCCCACTCGCAGAATTAGTGCTCGGTTGGGACGTATGGTTCGTTTCTGGTGCGATGCGAATTGTGTCTGGCCTAGGGCCCTTAGCCATGGTTCAAATAATTCTTTAGGATGTTGTTAATAGGTTCTGGTTGGTGGTTCAAGCTCCAAGGGCCATTAGCCTCGCAAACGACGCAAGAAAACCAAAGCACAGCTGCTGTATTTTTGTGACAGCAACTTGCTGCATCGGTTCAGTGGCTCGTTCGAGTTCTTGGTTGGCTTTTAGCCTATGGGCTTGGACTGGATAGTGCATCATCAAGTTAGAAAGGTCATGTTTTTGGCTGTTCGTGATTCGGATCATTTTAGAGGTCGTACGAAAAACTACGGTGCGATGTGCCAAATTGACTCTCGAAAGAGCGTTTCATGTTTTGGCCTCCATTCACCAAATTTTCGACTTGCATCATTTTTTGGAGCATTGTTTCATCATTTTAGGTGTATTTTAATCATGACTAAATGATGTTTCGGGTTGGCACAGAGTCATGATTAAATACGAAGTCGTTGGACGTAATTGTCTCGTTTTTGGATTCAATTACAAAGTTTGGTCAAGAAAAATCATTTGCATATTTTTCATGTTAAATTTAGGTCGCAGCGAGCCTGGGAACGATCCAATCCATGTGGTAAAATAATACAGGATATTTCATTATGCCATTTAATTATATTACGTGCATAAAAATATAAAATATTCATTTTTGAGATTAATGCGATATTGCTTGTGGCCATTTCACTATCATGGAATCATTGTATCATCCGGTCGCCAGTTACCGGTCAGTTCAGTTATGTACCACCCAGTATACTGTGGCGTTAGTCTGATCAGACGTTCATTATTTCACCCGGTCGCCAGTTACCGGTCAGTTCATTTCAGTTCAGTGCATGGGCCACTTGCGTAGACCATAATCTCAACAGAAAATTTATGACATGCTATTTTATTCACGTCTACAAGGAGCAAACATTTTCACTGTGATTTTCAGTTCAGTTATGCACGTATTATAATTGCTCATGACAAGTTATTTTCACATTATGCCTCATGACATGATATTTTACCCCTATGCAATTTTACTATACTATTTACTCGTTATTTACGATATATGCATGCTGAGTCTTTAAACTCACTATAATTGATTGTTGTTGGTACTGATGATGTCGGGGCCGAGGACGGGGACCAGTGAGCTAGCTTGGGTCGGCAGTAGTGGAACCCGAGGACCTCATTTACAGCACTTGCCATTTTTATGCTCAAACATTTTATCAGTTGTTGGATTACTTTAACTTGTTATTTTGTGAGCAATAATTCTTCCGCTGCTATTTTGAACAGTAAACTTGATTTATCAGTTTATTTTGTGAATGAGACATTTTAATTATTTTAAAAAGAAAATTTTAAATTTTTCCGCAAATTTTCAAACATAAATTTTCGGGCCATTATAATTAACCATAGTGCGGAGCTTGAATCCCATTTTTCTGCCAAGCTCTAGTTTAGTTTCTTTCTACAGCTCTCCACCGCATGATCGGATACGGGAACAGTTTCTTGGCCTGTTTTGGGGTTGATTATAAATAAATGAAGAGTTGTAGTATTGGAAAGTTCTTGAAGGTGTTTTTTTTGGGTACTTTTATTGGTTGGATCCATTAAGTTCTGGATGACTGATGCTGTTGAAAATGGAGGAAGTTAGACGAACATCGGATTAAAAGGGCCCGCAGTTGGGGCCATGTCGAAGTTCGGTCTAAACTACGCGAGCAAAAGAAAGGTTCCCAACGGACCCGACCTGATTCATGTTACATCATATATTTTTCGATAATTAAGGAAAATTTAAGTTGTTCTCTAATTTTGTCTTTAGCAATTTTGGCCTAGAATAGAGTATTATTCTTGTATCATTTAATTTTTGTTAATTATATTTATTTTATGTGCGAGTGTTGACATGGCAATACACACGTGAATGTCACGTCGACATCACGTCATGACTACTACTTCAGAAAAAGACCAAATCATAAAGTTTCCAACTAATTATACATAATTGTTTTATTGTAAAATATAAGTGATTTTATGAACAAAATAAAACGTTGCATGTTTCATTAATTGATTTATTATATAATTCTTTTGCATTTCATATAATGCATAAAATAATCATTTCGATATTGAGATTATTAAAGTTCTTTAATCTTAAGTTTGTTGGGATTAAAGGGTAAAAGAGTTAATCAGCCAAAAATATATATTCCCTCGAAACATACAACTTTATCTGTATTTAAGCAGATTTTTTAAAGCAAAATTCAAACATTTCCATCTCTTTTCGGCTCTTTTGATGGTTTCAACTTTTTTATGTCTGTCGTTGTTACTTGCATTCCTTTTTTCCTCTCTTGGTTTCAGGTACGCCATTTTGAGATATAAATATAAAAATGAAAGATGAAATTGGATAACAAAATTTACATAGAAAATGTCACGCCTCGAAACCGGAATTAGTCGACACCGGCGTAAATCATATCAATGTCTTTACAATATGATAAAAACTTGAACGAAATGCGGAAGAATAAAAAATAATAAAAACAAAATAACAGGACTAACTTTGATTGAAGTGACATATTCACCATCCCTCTAAATATTCTTGTTCTTCCCCCTCAATTTGTTTCTTGTTCTTCCCTCTCAATTTGTTTATTGTTCTTATCTGGGGTGGGGAACCAACGGGTGAGTATTTTGTATAAATATTCAGTGTAAATGAGGGTCGATCGTGCATAACAAAATACATACAAATAAATTATCATAATTTCAATAATAAGCAGGTTGAATAAAATACGAACAAACATAGCACTGAAAATCATCTCATTTTTCGTGGTTTACTGATCAGGTCCCTAAATGTTATTCATCTAAAGGGTGAGGCAAAATAAATAGTTATTATAACTCACTACGTCACGATCATATCAAATCAAAACATCAGAATTTCTTTTGTCATTTCTAAATCAAATAATTATAATGCATTTGAAATAATTTAGATTTGCTTTCAAATATTATAACTAATATCGAAGCAACAAATGAATCAAGGATTTTCATATAAAATAAAACGAATATATCATGTCGATCGAATTTTCAATGGCATACATAATTGATTTTTGGAAAATGTTGTGCCATTTATAGAGAACATAAGTGTGCCAAAATTTTTTATAAAAAGGTATATACTTAAAAGACAAAACCCACTTTCAAAAAATATAATTGTGAAAATTCAATACAAAAATCCACTTACAAAAAAATATAAGTGTGCAAATTTAATAGAAAAGCCCACTTACCTGGTCTAGATATTAAGAAAATCGTGGATGAATACTTGCCAAAATGCTACGAACTTGGGCAAAACTCTTCTCGAACTTGGGTGAACTTTTACTTGAGTTGGAACTAAACTTGATCGAGTCATTGAGGAGGAAGGATGCTTGATTTTTGGGAAGAATAATGTAGAATTTTTATTCAAAAATAGCTGCTGCAAGGCTTCAAACTTGGATAAGAAATTTCTTCAATATACTGCTGAAATATTGTTGCTAAGTGGCTCAAAAATCTGCTGCAACGGCTTAAAGTTTGGACAGAAATCCACTTCGAAAAGCCACTGAATTCTCAAGACTTTGACAGCCTCTTTTCTCGATTTTCTGGGTTGTTTCTTGATCGACTTTTGGGCAATGTTTTAGCTAGGAAAATGTTGTTGTTAGGTGCTTTAAAAGACAGTTGTAGATGCTTAAAATTTGGACAGGAATCCGCTTTGAAATGCCGTTGAATTCTCGAGGCTTTGACATAACTTTGTGTGTAATATAAGAGCTTTGATACTATGTTTTGGATCTTCACAGAAAACCCCTGAAAATTATTAGGATAAAAATCATGGACAAGATAGAAAATATTTTCACTATAATATTTTGTAGGTTACAACATGCTACTGTGTGTTTCCAAAAAAACACTCATTCTCTTAATAAAGAAAATTAAATACCTAACAAATATTATAGAGCAAACACTCAAATAATTCTTTGTGAGATGAAAAAAATTTGAGAATGAGATTATCTGAAACGAGAGAAGATACTATATTTATAGAGTTCTATCATTATTGTAAAATGTGTTTCACATTAATTGAACATGCTTCCTTCATCTGTTTCACATCATCTTTCCATGCTTACCAATTCCCATCCACTCATTAATTCCACCAACCATTCTTAATTTTGCCAACACTTCTCCCATTTGGAGATTTGATTGAGAATTAAATGCATCTCTACACATCCTTCCAATCTTGTCATTACCTGCAGCTTACGTTTCCACTAGGCCACTTGAAGATTTATGCCACTCAAAATTATTAGTCTTCACTGGCTTGGTCAGAATACTAGCTAAGTTATTTTTTTGTATAGATATTTTTCATATCCACACTTTCTTTTTATACTATTTCTCGAATAAAATGAAACTGGATTCCAATATTTTTATCCCTCTAATGAAAAGCTGGATCTTGCGATGTGCAAGACACTCTAACTATCTAAAAACAAAGGAACCTTATCTTGTTTGTGCTCAATCTCCTCCAATAACTTTCTACTCCATATTGCCTCCTTGCATGCTTGAGTAGCTGCCATATATCATGCTTATATTATAGATAACACAACAATTGTTTGCAGTTTTGAAACCTAGCTTACTATTTCCCCTGCAATTGTAAACACATAACTGGTAGCTAACTTTCTCTTATTAGGATCACTTTCATAATCTGAAGCGACATAGCCCTTAAGTGTAAAATATGATCCTCCAAAAAATAATGCATCATTTGAGTTACTATTAATGTATCTAAGGATCCTCTTAACAATATTACAATGTTCTTGTCCAGGATTCACCATGTACTGACTAACTGCTCCCGCAACTTGTGCAATGTACGGTCTTTTATAGATCATCGGTGAACATCAAACTTCCTACTGCTGATATATATAGTATTCGAGACATCTTCTTCTTCTCTGCTTCACTGCTAGTACATTTCTCGGAGAATAACTTGAGTTAACAGGAAGAGGGATCAAGATTGGCTTACTATCTTGTATGTTTAAGAGTTGCAAGACTTTCTTCAAATAATTGTTCTAGGAAAGACAAATTTTTATGTTACTTATGTCTCGGTGAACATAAATCCCTTTAATCTTGTATGCTGGTCTCAATTCCTTTATATCAAATTCTCTAGTCAACTGTGCCTTCAATTCTTGGACCTGATCTTTGTTGGAGCCTACTATCAATATGTTATTCACATACAACAGAAAAATGATATAATCATCACCAGACCTCTTGAAATATATACAGGGTATGCACTAAGTCTGTTGTATCTGAGGCTTATGATATATGAATAAAATATCTTGTACCAATAACTTGGCGCCTGTTTGAGATCGTACAAATATTTTTTCAACCTCCAACTATGTTCTCTTTTTTTTTCCACAAAACATTCTGGTTGAAGCATATAGATTTTTTTTTCAAGATTTCCATGAAAAAAATACTTTTTTCACATATAGTTGTTCTAGATGTAGGTCAAACACCACTACTTTGATTATTGTAAGTCGAAACACATGAGAAAATATCTCATTGAAATCAATTTCTTCTTTCTGAGCGTACCATTTTAGCACTAATCTAGCACGATACCCCTCAACTTAGTTATTGCTATCAAGCGTTATCTTATAGACCCATTTGTTACCAATGAATTTCCTCTATTGTGGTAGTGTAACAAGATCCCAAGTTTTATTTGTGTCTAATGCCTCCTATTCTTCCTGCATTGATGTCATCCACAAGGATACATCTGAGTTTTGAGTAGGCTCATGGAAACTCGATAGCTCATCATCCTCTATTAATAAAAAATATGCAATATTGCTTTCACTGTCATAATCTGAAAGCCAACCTGGTGGTCTTCTTTCTCGAGTTTACTGCCACACCTTGGAAACCTCAAACTCAACATGTTTTTGTTTTTCTCCGGTACTGCTTTACAAGAAATTTGACTTTCATATTTTTTATTTTCCATCTGAAATATAGTAGTTTCCGAATTCAGTGTGCCTTTGCTTCCTTTGCTTTATCTTCAGCAAAAATTACATCTATGTTGATTACAAGCTTGTGGACAGTAGGATCCCACAAACGAAACCCCTTTACTTCATTAGCATAACCTAAGAAGATATATTTTCTAGATTTTGAATCCAACTTCGATCTTTCTTCATCATTGTAAAGAACGTACACATGACTTCCAAGTGTATGCAGATGATAATAATAAATAGTCTTCCCATTCCACATCTCCATCAGAGTCTTTAGATCAATTGTCCCTGAAGGAGAACAATTGATGATATAACTAGCGGTCTTGATTGCTTCAGCCCAAAATGACTTGGTTAGACCCACAGTCCTCAACATGACTCTTATACTATCCAACAATGTTATGTTCATCAGCATTTTCACTCAATTCTGTTGATGTGTGTAAGCCATTTTGAACTATCTTTTGATGCCCTCATGTTGCAAACATGGATCAAATTTGTTACTGGTACACTCTCCTCCATTGTCGGTCCTCAAACACTTGATTTATTTTCAAAATCAAGTTCACGCCGTGTTTTGAAATATTTGAAAACCTAGAAAACATATGATTTTTTCTTGATTCGATACACCAACATTTCTTTGAGAAATTAAAAATGAACGAGACAAAGTATCTCGTTCCACCTAGGGATACAACTGGTGCTTGCCAAACATCATAATGAATCAACTCTAATATGCTTTTGTATTTCGCAGTAGAAGTATCAAACTTTAATTTATGTTGTTACTGATAATAAAATGCTCCCAAAAGGGTATAGAAACTTATGTGAATCTCTGCATCATCTTTCATTCAGAGAATTTTCAACCCTCGTTATGACATATATCCGAGCTTTCTATGGCATAGCACCATTAATTCTTCTCCTGCACCAATCGATGCAACTGCTAGTTTTGTCTTTTTTATGTTTCTCTCAAAAGTACATCAGATTTTCAGCAACCTTTTCTGCCTTCATAACAACAAACGCGCCCTTCACAATTTTCATGATCTCATTCTCTATTAGGGTTTTGCACCCGATATCATCCAATTGTCCCAATGATAAAATATTCTTCACAGCCCCTCACATGGCGTACCTCCTGTATGGTGCAAACAGTGACATCGAACTTTTTTTATTTGATGGTACCAACCCCATCTATTTCCAAGGCATGATCATTTATCATGAAACAAATATTCTTGAGACTAGTTCATACTGATCAAATCATTCTCTCCGAGACGTCATGTGCCACGTTTCTCCTGAATCAATAATCTATGTGTCACAAAATTTGTGTATTGTGTATGTTTTCTACAAATGTTGTTGCTTCACTAATTAATATTCCACCACCTCCTGAAGTACTGGCCATATTCCTTGAGAACCCTTCTCAATATTAGCACACTCTTTCTTGATGTTTTATTTATTGTAACATTTAAAGCAGTAAATATTTTTCTTCTTACTTCTCAACTTTGATCTATCTCGCCTTTGACTCTCACTGGAGTCATGTTCCATAAATCTTTCTCTTATCATTAGCAAATCCTCTACATGCTTCGAAGTTACCAACATATTTTCCTTATTCTTGCATTGGCTTTCTTCTCCAAGAACTACAGTCAAGACATCGTCGAATTTTAGAGAACTCGTAAGGATATTGTTGGTTAAGTCGATAATAAGTTGATCATATAAATCTGGTAAAATTTGAAGCAAAAGCTACACACATTCATTTTCCACTATTTATTCCTTATAGAGGTGAGTTGGGTGAATATAGTATTTAATGTGTTGATAGGTCAATCATCGATGAGAATTCCATACTTTGACAAGTATAAAGCCTTCTCTTTAGAAAAAATTGTTGTGCAGAGACTTGACCTCGTACATTTTGTCAGAGTATCCCGAATATATTTTTCAGTCTTTATCTCAGAAATACTTGACAGTACTTCATATGCTATAGTCAAGTGTAAATTGGTAAAAAGATTATCTTTTATCTTATTTCACTTTCCATTGTCCGTCATTTCTCTCGGCCTATCTCTACTAGCCTCCAAGCAATTATCATTTTTTAAAATTTCTTATATCCTTATTTTCCACAGCATAAAATTACTTCCATTGAATTTTTTTATTTCATATATGTCTATCATTATGTCTACAGCAATTTAGTAGACTGGACAAAATAATCTCACCTTAATAAAAAAATTCTCAATAAAACCTTTTATGATGTTGAAGATCAGTCAATGCTGAAACTACAAAGCATACTCAGAATTTTAATAAAATTTAAACCAAGGCGCTGACACCACTTGTTGGTCTTAGGTGCAGCATTTTCAGATATAAATATGAAAATAAATGATAAAATTCGACACTGAGATTTACGTGGAAAACCTTAAAAACTATTAGAATAAAAATCATTAATAAGATGAAAAAATTTCGACTATAATATTTTGTATGTTATAAACTGTCACTGTGTTTTTTAATAAAACACTCACTTTCTTAATACATGAGAACAAATGTCTCAAAAATATTATAGAAAAACACTCAAATAATGCTTATGAGATGATGAGAAAAACTTGAGAATGAGATGATCTGAAATGAGAGAAGGGAGCTCTATCATAGAGTTCTATCATTACTGTGAAACATGTTTCACATCAATTGAAATATGTTTCCTTCATCTGCTTCACTCCAGCTTTCCACGCTGACCAACTCCCAGCCACTCATTAATGCAACCAACCATTCTTAATTTTGCCGACTCTTTGTTATTTTAACAACCAGATAACTCGAGTAGCATGGTGTACTAGAAGCGCCAAGGAATTTATCGACGAGAAAACGAGAGCGATTTTGTATAGTTTGAGGGTCATTACGTACTAAAAAATGGAAATTTGGAGGTTGGCTTTCGCTAAAAATATGACCTCCTTCGAGTAATTTTTATTCAACTATTTCGGTTTTTTTTCCATTTTTTGGCAATATTCCTTTGTTTTCCTGGATTTTTTGAAATAAATTTGAGCTTAATAAGCTTATAAACAAATATGGCAAGATGTTCGGCGTGACCCTTGCTCAATTTGTTTTCTAAAAAAGTTAACAATTTTATCTATTAATTTTTTTAAAATATAAATATAGAAAAGCTAACATACTTCATGCAAGTCACCATAAGAAAACAAGATTTCCAAGACGGATTTTTACGTTTTTAATTTTTTTTTAAACAGAAGATCTGGAAACTAACGTCAACCACCAGTCGTCGTAGACCTTAGATCAATAAAATATTTAAGATGATCAGGACGTTCCAATTATATATATATATATATAAATATATATATATATATATATATATATATATATATATAATCTTGATATCATGCACACCTATGTGAGCACCGATGAGGTGTCACTCACCTATTGGATGTGATGAAATATAAAAAAATTGTGCATCCAATGGTGAGTGACACCTAATCGGTGCTCACAAAAATGTGCACGGTTGGATTATTTTTATTGCTTTGGTATTTGGTTTGACAATTCAATAGAGGAAGGTTCCATTATAATATGCTTGAATACTTCTTGTACAATTTTTACTAATTTCTTTTAAATGATTAAGAAACTAAATTATTAATTCTTTAATTGGAAAAAAATTATTATTGGTTAACAAAATATTTGTACAAAATTATGATACGTTCGAACAATATACTTTTCCATATATGCACAATTGTAGTTTTTGGATGTTGGAATTATTTTGTGGGCACACATAATTTAATTAATTGTACATGGACAAGCTATTTAATAAATGACTCAATAAAGTGATCTAATTAAATAAATTTGTATGATCCACTTTATGTGTAAAAACCCAGCTGATGCGAACACGGGTGGTCAAGCGCCAAGGAAGGCATAGGATCCTTTCCAGTTGCCGGAGGAACCGATCACGAGGGGACGCCTAAAGAAGTTCAAGGAGGCCCTACAAGGAGTCATGAGCAAGCATGAAGGGGTCGTGATGCATGGGAGCACGTTTGGAGACCAACGAAATGTTATTCAAGCATTGTTGGAGCCGGCCGAGTCTACACGGACCTGCACACAGGGTCCGTGTCCTTTACAGCCGAGGATGAACAATTTCAGTGCCTACACGGACCCAAGCACGGACCAGTACACGGGGTCCGTGTCCTTTGATATTTGCGAAGACAGTGTCTACACGGACCCGTACACGGAGGTGAGCACGGGGTCTGTGTCCCTTATTTACAGCTGAAGTTTAGTTCCCGAGTGTACATGGACCCGGGCACGGATGGCTACACGGGGTCCGTGTCAGAGCCGGCTGCGCGAGAAATTTCCTTTCTAGAGTTTTATTATTTTTGGAGACTAGATTTTTGATATCTTTTGTTATTTAAACATATTTTGGACGAAAATTAGAACACTTTTTCAGATTATTATTGATATTTTATCATTGTTCTTGAGTGTTCTCTCAAACCATCAAAGCTCTTGCTTTGTCAAACAAAAATCAAACTTATCAAAGTTTTAAATTTGTGGCGTTTGTCGATCGTGCTTGTGCGGATTGTCGTCGACTTGTTCTTCGAAGGTTCGTTGTAATCTCGGTTGTTTATCTCGTGATTATTTGTTGCTAGACTTTTTATAGTTTAGAGGTAAAAAATCACAACACACACACTTGATTCAAAAGATCGGGACAACAACGATTCTTTGTTCGTTATTGAATTGAGGGCGCTATTTTATTTTAATCGTGTTTGCTATTCGTTCGTACAAAGATTCACAACATTTGGTATCAGAGCCAGGTTCATTGAAATTCAAGTAAGTTATCTTGTTATTAAATTTGCATATCTGTATTATTTCTTCGTTTGTTTTCAGATCTGTTTTGGTCTATCATTCTTCGTAATTTTTTCGTGAATCTGTGATTCTCGAAATTTGTTGGTGTCTTTTTTTTTTTGGGGTTTTCGAGTAGTACTCAGCCAAAAAAAAAGAGTAGCAAAAATCCGAAAATCCACCATTATTTCTTTTTGATATTTTGTTATATTCCTTTTTGTGAGTCATATACACTTGCCTCACACAGTCATAAAAAAATTATTATTATTATTGATCTTCAAATTACTTATCTACGCAGTCCAAGTTAGTCGATCACATTTGTTCACAAGTTTAAACTTGAGTGTTTGATAAATTCAAATACAAAGCTTGAGCACCTTGAGAGGACTCTCGAACTTGAGTGACATTACTTGAGTGTGAGTGAATTTTCTTTGGAGTGACTAGTGAGTATTTGTTGTGAGCAAAAAAATTTGTGAGAAAAGACGAGTGAATTTCTTTGGAGTGACCGTGAGCATTTGGGTGAGGATTATTTTGTTTCTACAAACGTTTTCTTGCAGGTACAAGTTTGAAATTAGATGGAGAGGGAGGTAGGAGATAGTTCGACCCGGGGTTGTCTAAGGTTCAAATGGAGGCGTTGTTTGGGCATTTTAGTAGGATGATGTCGACCCAAATGGAGTCGTTACATGAAAGGTTGGATAAGCTTGAGGTTGGTGTTAGTGGGAGTAAGTCTAAACCTAAGGATTTGAGTAGAGACGATGAGGAGTATGATTTGGGAGGAGAAGAGGAGAGTCAAAATGAAAATTGGGGTAGGAATGGAAGAGGTAGAGGATACGGTAGGGGAAAAAGAGAAGCCGTACGAGGTAGATATGATGGAGATAGGGAAGATGGTAACATTGGTAGCATTAAGATGAAAATTCCATCGTTCCATGGGAAATCTGACCCGGAGGCGTATTTAGAGTGGGAAAAGAGGGTAGAGTTTGTGTTTGAATGTCACCACTACTCTGAACAAAAGAAGGTGAGGTTGGCGGTGGTGGAATTCTTAGACTATGCTCTTATTTGGTGGGATCAATTAGTGACCACTAGAAGGAGGTATAATGAGAGACCTATTGAATCTTGGGATGAGATGAAAAGAGTGATGAGAAAAAGGTTTGTGTCCAATCACTACTATATGGAGATGTTTAAGAGGTTACAAACTTTAAGACAAGGGATGAAGAGTGTTGAGGACTACTATAAGGAGATGGAGGTAGTCATGATTAGGGCAAACATTGCGGAGGATAGTGAGGCGACCATGGCACGTTTTCTTTGTGGTTTGAACAGGGAAATTCAAGATCAAGTGGAGCTTAGGCACTACTTGGATCTAGACGAGATGGTGCAAATGGCCATAAAAGTGAAGCAACAACTCAAAAGGCGTGGAGTTGGCCGCACAAATCAAACTGGGGGTTCATCATCTTCTTGGAGATCAAATGCGGTGAAGCGTGAGGAGAATAAGGTGGTGACCAAGCCCAAATTTGAGACCAAACCAGAGGCGCCTAAGCAAGGAGTACAAGGTAAATATGAAACTCCTTCCAATCGATTTAGAGATGTTAAATGTTTTAGGTGTCAAGGGTTAGGGCATAATTCTAGTGAATGTCCTAATAAAAGGGTGATGATTTTAAATGACTATGGTGAATATGAGTCCCAAAGTGAGAGTGACGATGATGAGATGTCTGCGTTAGAGGATCCTGATGAGGGGTATGAGGCGGTTGTAGGTGAAGCACTAGTGACTAGGCATATCATGAGTGCCCAAGTCAAGGAGGAGGAGACTAACCAAAGAGAGAACTTGTTCTATACTAGGTATTTTGTGAATCAAAGGGTTTGCAACTTAATCATAGATGGGGGGAGTTGTACTAATGTGGCTAGTGTTGAGATGGTGCAGAAATTGGGTTTACCTACACTAAAACACCCTCGACCATATAGGCTTCAATGGTTGAATGATTGTGCGGAAGTGGAGGTAACAAAACAAGTGCTAGTGTCTTTTTCTATTGGGAAGTATGTGGATGAGGTTTTGTGTGATGTGCTACCCATGCATGCATGTCATATCTTGTTGGGTAGGCCTTGGCAATATGATAGGAGGGTGGCACACGATGGATACAAGAATAAGTACTCCTTTGTATTGAAGAAAGAAACCATTGTATTACTTTCTTTGTCCCCAAAGCAAGTGTTGGAGGACCAATTGAAAAAAAAAGAAGAGAGATGAGGCTGAAAAAAGAGTGAATTAAAAAGTGAGACGGCCTTAGAAAATAAAAATGAAATGGCTGAAAAAAAGAGTGATCAAAAGAGTGAGATAGCCATACAAAAGAAAAATGAGGAAAGAAAATGAGAGGAAAGAGGCCAAAAAGAAAACCTATATGGCCCAAAAAGGTGAGTTGAAGCAATTGATGCACACACATGAACCACTTGTGTTGATTCTTTACAAGGAGATCCTCCTTAACACAAGTGATACAGCCGGGTCCCTTCCGAGCATTGTTGTTTCACAATTGCAGGAATTTGAAGATGTATTCCCGGAGGAGCTACCTCAAGGACTACCACCATTGAGGGGGATTGAGCACCAAATTGATTTGGTGCCCGGGAGTGCATTACCGAATCGTCCAGTTTATAGGAGCAATCCGGAGGAGACCAAGGAGCTTCAACGGCAGGTAAGTGAGTTGTTAGATAAGGGTTTTGTGTGTGAGTCCATGTCACCTTGTGCGGTACCTGTTTTATTATTTCCTAAGAAAGATGGCTCATTGCGTATGTGTGTAGATTGTAGGGAATTAATAACATTACCATTAAGTATAGGCATCTCATACCTAGACTAGATGATATGTTAGATGAATTGCATGGTGCTTGTATCTTTAGCAAAATTGATTTGAAGAGTGGTTATCACCAAATTAGGATGAAGGAAGGTGATGAGTGGAAAACGGCTTTTAAAACCAAGTACGGGTTATATGAGTGGATGGTCATGCCTTTTGGCTTAACTAACGCTCCTAGCACCTTTATGAGGTTAATGAACCATGTCTTGCGTGCATACATAGGGAAGTTTGTTGTTGTTTACTTTGATGATATTCTAGTGTATAGCAAGAACTTGGATGAGCATGTTAATCACTTGAGATTTGTACTAATCACATTAAGGGCTGAAAATTTGTATGCTAACTTAAAGAAGTGTGATTTCAGTACAAACAAACTTGTCTTTCTTGGTTTTGTGGTAAGCTCACAAGGGATACAAGTTGATGAAGACAAGATAAGTGCTATTCGAGATTAGCCAACGGCTACTACTGTTGGTCAAGTTCGAAGTTTTCATGGTCTTGCAAACTTCTATAGGAGGTTTGTGAAAGATTTTAGCACATTGGCAGCATCAATGACGGCAGTGATCAAGAAGAACGTTCCATTTCATTGGGGCGAGGAGCAAGAGAAGTCCTTTAATATTATCAAGCAAAAATTAATTAATGCTCCTTTACTTGTTTTACCTGATTTTGCTAATACTTTTGAAATTGAATGTGATGCTTCAGGTGTAGGTATTGGTGGAGTGTTGATTCAAGGAGGGCGGCCGGTGGCATACTTTAGTGAGAAGCTCAATGGAGCAGCGCTGAACTATCCCACGTATGATAAGGAGTTCTACGCACTTGTGAGGACCCTAGAGACGTGGCACCACTACTTGAGGCCTAAGGATTTTGTGATTCGTACGGATCAATCCCTAAAACACCTTAAGGGGCAACAAAAGCTGAATAAGCGGCATGCCAAGTGGGTGGCATTCATAGAGACATTCCCCTACATCATCAAGTACAAGCAAGGTAAGGAAAATGTAGTGGCCGACGCACTATCACGAAGGTACGTACTAATCTCTACCTTGGAGTCAAAAGTTTTGGGGTTTGAGCATGTGAAGGAATTGTATGTGCTAGATGAGGACGTTAAGAGTTTGTTTGAAACTTGTATGCATGGTCCACATGAAAAATTTTATTTGCATCATGGTTTCTTGTTTAGAGAAGATAGGTTGTGCATCCCTAAATCATCCATTCGTGAACTACTTGTTAGGGAGGCACATGGGGGTGGCTTAATGGGACACTTTGGTGTGGCTAAAACTTTAAGTGCATTGCATGAACATTTCTATTGGCCACACATGAAATATGACGTTGAGCGTGTTTGTGATAAGTGCATTACTTGTAGGCAAGCTAAATCTAAAACGCAACCACATGGCTTGTATACTCCACTTCCCGCCCCTAATGAACCTTGGGTTGATATTTCTATGGACTTTGTTTTGGGGTTGCCTAGGACAAAGAAGGGGAGGGATTCTATATTTGTTGTTGTGGATAGGTTTTCTAAGATGGCGCATTTTATTGCTTGTCACAAAACCGATGATGCTTCTAACATTGCGGACTTGTTCTTTAGAGAAGTCGTTAGGTTGCATGACATGCCTAGGACTATTGTGTCTGACCGTGATGTTAAGTTTTTAAGTTACTTTTGGAAGACTTTATGGGCTAAACTTGGCACAAAATTGTTGTTTTCTACTACTTGTCATCCTCAAACGGATGGGCAAACTGAAGTTGTTAATAGGACTTTAGGAACACTTTCGCGTGCTATTCTTAAAAAAAACTTAAAGAATTGGGAGAATTGTTTGCCTTTTGTTGAATATGCTTATATTCGTTGCGTGCATCGTACTACAAATTATTTGCCATTTGAAATTTTTTATGGTTTTAATCCTTTGACTCTGTTGGATTTATTGTCTTTACCTGTGAGTGAAAGGCTAAATATGGATGGCAAGAAGAAAGCTGAATTTGTTAGGGGGTTGCATGAAAAGGTCAAGGCCAACATAGAGAAGAGTAATGAGCAATATGCCAAGCAAGCTAACAAAAGGAAGAAAAAGGTGATATTTGAGAAGGGAGATTGGGTGTGGCTACACTTGAGGAAGGAAAGGTTCCCTGAGAAGCGACGCTCAAAGCTATTACCTAGGGGCGATGGACCATTTCAACTCTTTGAAAGGATCAATGACAACGCCTACAGACTCGACTTACCAGGTGAGTATAACGTGAGTTCTACTTTTAATGTTAGTGACTTGTCGTTGTTTGATGTAGGTGACGAGCAAGATTTGAGGACAAATCCTATTCAAGAAGGGGAGGATGATGCGAACACGGGTGGTCAAGCGCCAAGGAAGGCATGGGATCCTTTGCAGTTGCCGGAGGGACCAATCACGAGGGGACGCCTAAAGAAGTTCAAGGAGGGCCTACAAGGAGTCATGAGCAAGCATGAAGGGGTCGTGAAGCATGGGAGCACGTTTGGAGGCCAACGGAATGTGATTCAAGCATTGTTGGAGCCGGCCGAGTCTACACGGATGTGCACACGGACCTGCACACGGGGTCCGTGTCCTTTACAGCCGAGGATGAACAATTCCAGTGCCTACACGGACCCAAGCACGGACCAGTACACGGGGTCCGTATCCTTTGATATTTGCGAAGACAGTGTCTACACGGACCCGTACACGGAGGTGAGCACGGGGGTCCGTGTCCCTTATTTACAGCTGAAGTTTAGTTCCCGAGTGTACACGGACCCGGGCACGGATGTCTACATGAGGTCCGTGTCAGAGCCGGCTGCACGAGAAATTTCCTTTCTAGAGTTTTATTATTTTTGGAGACTAGATTTTTGATATCTTTTGTTATTTAAACATATTTTGGACAAAATTTAGGACACTTTTTCAGATTATTATTGATATTTTATCATTGTTCTTGAGTTTTCTCTCAAGCCATCAAAGCTCTTGCTTTGTCAAACAAAAATCAAACTTATCAAAGTTTTAACTTTGTGGCGTTTGTCTATCGTGCTTGTGCGGATTGTCGTCGACTTGTTCTTCGACGGTTCGTTATAATCTCGGTTTTTTATCTCGTGATTATTTGTTGCTAGACTTTTTATAGTTTAGAGGTAAAAAATCACAACACACACACTTGATTCAAAAGATCGGGACAACAACGATTCTTTGTTCGTTATTGAATTGAGGGCGCGATTTGATTTTAATCGTGTTTGCTATTCATTCGTACAAAGATTCACATCACCAGCCCAATTAGGTCTTCTATGATGGGTTGAAGACTGCTAAGGTTATATAAGGTTATGGTCCCCGAAGCACAGAGAACATAAGACAGAATACATACGGCACACGTATTCTAGATCTCTCTCCTTCTTCCATCAAAGGCAAGAATAAGGTGGTCGATTCTCTGTTGCCTTTGAAGATCCATAACTCTGACGGTAGATCAATCAATGGATTCTGGTACGTGTTAACTGTTATTTATATTTTCTTATAATTCGACATGAATTCCATGGCGTGTTGTGATATATGGATTTAATCACATGATTTATAGATTTTAATTGGAATTTTATCTACCAGGAGTGTTTTCTTTGAGAATTCTCAGATAATACAATATTATCCCAAGCCATTATATAATCATGATAATTAAACATATTAGGCATTGCTTGGAAAGTGTTTAATTATCTTGCTTGACTAAGAGGTAAACCCCAATTAGCAGCTGCGATAATCTTTTTTATTATCATTTTAGAAAATGCATAATCGCGATTGCGATCCATATGTTGAATTTCAACTGATCCAGTTTCTACTAAAATTGTTTCAAAATAGTCTCTGGTTTTTCTGCCCAATATGGGTTGTAAATCTTTAATCAAATAGCTTTGAGCTATATGAATAGGTGATAGACCTTTAAGGTCTTTATTAACAGGACAGCAATGAAGACATCCTGATATTAAATAGGGATATTTTAAGTCTTCTTTTGAACCCTTAATGCAAATATTGCATTATGATAGTAATGAATTTCATAAGCAGTAGCATCATCTGCAAATTCTTTAATTGGATCAAATTTTTCTTCTTCGGTAGAAGCCATATTAGGCTGAGGAACAGTGGCCCCTCTTTTAAAGGGTGGTTTATTCATCGGCTTTTTTCCGGTTGCTGGTCTCTTCAGAACTGTCTTCCAAGGTTGATCCCTACAAAAATTCTCTGGTTAGAAAATCTGGTAAAGAATTAGATTTTCCAGAGATATGTTCAATATCAAAATCAAAACATGCTAATATAGCTTGTCATCTAGCAAATATTTGTTTAGATGCTATTACTTTAACATCTTTAAAAGAATATCTTTAGCAGATTTGCAATCAACCCTTAATAAAAATTTCTTATTTAAAAGATCACTTTCAAATTTTGTAATACATTTAACAATTGAAAGAATTTCTTTCTTTATTGTAGAATAATTCCTTTGATTATTATTCCAAGTTCCAGAAGTATATTTCACAAGAATTTCTTTAGATGTATTATCTAATTTTTGTTTAAGTATTCCTCCATATCCAATATCAGAGGCGTCTGTTTCAACTATTTTGAATGCTTCAGGATTCGCAATAGATAAACAAGGGAGTTCTTTAACTCTTTCTTTTATTTTCTGTATTGCTAAAGTATGACTATCAGTCCATGGTTGAGGATTTTTCTTCAACCTTTGAAATAACAATTTACAATCTTGAGCGAGATCTTTATAAAAATCTCCTATATAATTAAGACTTCCAAGAAATCTTTGTAATTGATTTACATCAGTGATTTTATCAGGAAATTTATCAGCAAAAACAATTGCTCTTTCAATAGGAATTATTATTCCATTTTCAATATAATGTCCTAAGAATTTTATCTTAGTTTGAAAAGGTTTTACTTTTTTCTGATTTACTGTCAATCCAACTTTTTTAGTAACTTGAATAAATATATTCAGATGTTTAAAATGTTGATCAATATTATCGGAATATATAAGGACATCATCTATATAAACGATAATATAATCTATATATGAATTATAAATTTCATTCATTATATTTTGGAATTCCATTGGAGCATTTTTTAATCCAAATGACATTACATTCCATTCGTAATGGCCAAATGGTACAGTAAAAGCTGTTTTATATTTATCTTCTTCTTTTAGAAGAATCTGGTAGAATCCTGATTTTAAATCAAAAGAAGAGAATATTTTTCTCTTAAATAATCTATTTAATAAATCTTTTTATTTGGTAATAGATGCTTTATCCATTTTAATACTTTATTAAGCGGTTTATAATTGATAACAAGTTTTGGAGCTACTCTCTCAATTTTTGCTGCATTTTTTACATAAAATGCTGGGCAACTCCAAGGACTATTACTTGGTCTTATCAATTCTTTTTTAAGAAGACTATCAATTTCTTCTTTGCAATACTTTAAAAGTCTAGGTCTCATAGCTATAGGCCTAGCTTTAGTAAGAATTTTATCCTCAATAAAATCATCCGTATAAGGTAGACTAACTTGATGTTTCTTCCTATTCCAAGAGGCATTAGGAACATCAGCACAAATTTCTTTAGATATATTTTCTGAAATAATTTTTATTTTTTCTTGAATTTTCTCAAAATTTATTTTCTCTTTAAAATTTTTAAAAAGAACTTCATCTTTTAATGAAGTAACAAAATTTTCTTTATTATTTACTATTTTTTGTAAAATATTTATAGATTTTGAAACAGGTATATTGGTAAATGGGAAAAATAAATTATTTCCTTTAATATTGGTATATAAACTTTTTTCATTAATTTTATTAATAGGAAACAACATTTGAAAAAATGGGGTTCCTAGAATCACAGGAGTAGAGATATTTTTAATGAAAATAAAAGTAGTATTTAAACAAACTCCAGAATCACATATTGCTACATCAGACAATTTGTAATTAACTATAAGAGGTTATTTATTAGCAGCTGTTATAAATTGAGTAGTCTTTTTATAATATTTAGAAGGAACAATTCCTTCACTGATGCAATTTACATCAGCTCCTGTATCCAGAAGTGCTTCAATAGTAATTTAAATTTTTTATTAATAATTAATGTTACTTTTGAGTACCATTTTTGAGAAATGATTTGATCAATTTTATTAACACATACCATTTGATTTATTTCATTATCATCTTGGGGTAAAATATTTTCTTCTTCTTCTTCTTCATCGGAAGTAGAATCTTTTTCCCAAATATGATCATTAATACTAAGAGTATTTACTCTTTTTTTAAATATTTTATTTCATATTTTATCTGATCTATCTCTCCTTTTAATTCAGAGATAGTAGGCTCTCTTTCTTTTTGTTTTGCTTTTTCTAATATTTTATTATAAGAATATAATTCATGTTCTTGTACAGTATTTTGTACAAGTTTTGTAGGCTTGTGATTTGCCATGTTTAAATAATGTTCTATAGCTTTTCTTTTTTCTATATGGTCTTTTATTTGATCTATGAGATCTAAAATAAAAGTTCCTTCATTTGATATAACATTTATTTCTAAGCCCATAAAATTTATAAGACAAGTATCACAATCACAATCTGGATCACAGATTTTGTGTTCTGATATTTCAGAATCATTATCTGAACTACTATTAGAATATTCAGAGAATTCATTATCAATAACATTGATATAAAAATCTTTTTGTTTTAAATTTTCTTCTTTATTAAGAAGAATATTTATCAATGATTCTTTTAAATCATTGTTTATATTAAGATTATTAATCTTTTTCTTGACATAACACTTATTAGTCTTATGTCCAATTTTTCCACATTTCCAGCATACTAGAACTTTAGTAGAATCATTTTTTATAGGTTTTTTTAAATCTTTTCTTAGAATATTTTTTAGATTTTTCTTTATCTTTTAGATAATGTTTCTTCTTTTTAAAAGAAAATTTTTTTCTTTTCTTATCTCTTTTAGGATATTGTATTGGTTGAAAACCTATTTGCTCACAAAAGTCACCAATAATATTTCGGTTTTCTTCTTTTTGCATATCAAGCTGCCTTTTTAACTTGCTATCGTTACAAAGAGTTATACCTTCTGCAGTTATTTCTGCAGATAAATCTCCATAAGTAAGAATACTACAATCTATAGAGTTTGTTGGAGATTTAGATTTTAATCTATTTTTAACTCTTTCAGCAAAAAGAACTGGAAGTCCAGAAATAAATTTTTCTTTCCAGAAATTTGCATTGCAATCATTTCTAGTTAAAACTTTTGTCATAAACACATCTTTATACCATCTGAATTCAGATAGTGTTGGACATCTTAAATTCATTAATTGTTCTTGAGATCTATCTAATTGAAGTTCATTTGCTCCAATAAAATTAGATAGAATAGTATAAATATGTGTATTAACCGCATCAAACTCTTCTCTTCCATTTAAATCAATTATAGAAGAGTTAAGAATTTTATTATTTGCATCTTTTGAAAGATAGAAATCCCACCAACCTTGAAGTTGGCCAGTAAAACCAGTAATAATTGCTTGAGCAATCTGCCTATCATTAATACCTTTTATTTTTGCGACAGAAGAGTATATTAACATTTGTTTAATAACAGTTTTAATCTGATATTTAGACTTCCCATCTATATTCCATTCAGTAATGGCTTCGCCATTAAACTGAACATAATCTTTCTTTTCTTCAATTTGAAGATCTATAGGTGTTGCCTTTTTATAAAAAGATTTTACAATTGATACTTTATGCATTTTATTAATCTGTATTTCATCTTCAGAAGAACTTGAAGAATTTTCAAGTTGTTCATCTTTGGTAATTACCGAAATAAAACATTTTTCTTTTATATTTATTTTTTGTAATCGGTCTATTAGACCTTCCATAAAACCTTCATCATTTTAGAGTTTAAAAGAAATTTTTCTTGCTTAAGATTAGGGGGAGGTTTTATCATCAAGGCTTTCGAACTTTCTCCTCTAGATATTTCTTGTTTAGGTTTAGAAAGAATTTCTTCTATCCTAGTGGTTTGATTTCTTAAAGAATGTAAAGTGAGATTAGTAAAATTATTTTGCTGAATTATATGGTCAAAATTACCATGTCCTAGTTCAGATTTTATGGGAGTAGCATATGTGGGGACCCGGACGCTAATCATGTTCTTAATCATCATTGGGACTAATTAATCAATTATAATAAACATGGTCTAATATTTTTTTTAAAAAATAATGCGGAACGTAGTGACATAAAACATATATACATCTCAGTATATAACAGTACTAGTCCTGTACCACATACATTTATTCAACTAAGGTTTAACATCTAATGTCAAGTGTCCAAACCCTATCTCTAATCCAAGTCCGGAGCCTCCACTCTAATCACGATCTCTTCTCATCTCCTGGACCCTGAACCTGTCCCACCTGTTGTCAAGTACACATACAAACAAGACAACATCCTGATAATTCCTGATGAGAATATAATCCCAGTATAAATCAATGAAACATGCAATCATATGATAAACATAAAAGCATGGACAGATAAGAGCAATTATATATCAAAAGCTGAAACATAATCAATATCAAACTGTCGACAATGCTCGTGACTCCACGACTCAGACTAGACTCAATCCTAGCCTAGGGATCCCGGTTTCCAGACATTGGCATTCAATATCAACCAACAGTAATAGAAAAGACTTCAGTTCTATCCACGTTGATATAGCATCGATCACCAGTAATAGAAGAAGCTATGTTTCTATCCACATCGGTATAGTATCGATCACCAGTAATAGAAGAAACTCCGATTCTATCCACATCGATCAACAGTAATAGAAAAAGTTATAATTCTATCCACATCGATACAATACCAATCACCAGTAATAGAAGGAGCTATAATTCTATCCACATCGATAGCCAATTATCCAGTGACAGACTATGGCACTACCGCCAACACACTATCTCATGACATCGTGCAATGTGCCCGTGGAGATCCCACCACTATTAGGCACTTCTGTCATAAGATTACTCGACTAATACCTGTTGTCTATATATCAAGAGAACAAGTAATCGGATACCTGCTATATATATATCAAGAAAACAAGTATATCAATCAAATACATGCAAATATCAATGCAATAAAATAAAGTATGTGATTTAGGGAAACTCAAGTCTAAACCGACTCAAGTCGATCTCCCAATACACATTGACTTATACCTTTCGTTTGCAGTTTCGGTCCGGAGCAATCTCAGTTCTGAACTCAAGACTGTCTTGGTAAATCTGAAAGGACATACCAGGAATACTAATATCAATATTCCATTCTCAATTCAATATTGAATCTGATTAATCTGGATTTAATTCAAAATCAACGGTCTAATGGTATAATCTCAATATCCCCGTCAATACAACATCACCAGATAACAGTTACAATCCATAACCAATATCCAATATAATCTATAATCCAGTTCCAATTCAAATCTGTTCGGTATAAATAGATATACCCTAAAAATTCATAATAATTCCATAATCGGTCTGTTTCTCAATCTGACTTCGATTCTATGATGTCTAACATGACAAGAACATCCTATATGAATTCTATTCAATTCTGGCAATAGCATAATTTCAACACATGTCAAAACGTAGCAAAACTTACGTCCAGTTGTAGCTTATGTTGATAGGAACACAGTACCGAAGTCGGATTCAGAATCGGACGAGCGGATTTTTCGTAAATCAAATTCTAAAATCAAGAATACGAAGTTGGCTTCGATTTCTCCTTTCTTTTTGATTTCCGAACGAGTTATATACATATATATATATATACCAACTTGCATGTCAAGGCAACGTGGCAATTTTTCGGTTTGCATGTCTCGCGCATATGCGCGACATTACTGGCGCATATGCGCGAGACCTACTGGTCTCGGCATTGGCAGCTCGCGCATATGCACGAGGAATTCTTCACAACTCTCGGGTTGTCTCGCGCATATGCGCGGATACACGTCGCGCATATGCACGAGGACTTTCTGGATATTTCGCGCATATGCGCCCGGCTGGTCGCGCATATGCGCGAGAGCTCTTCCTCGCACATACATTTTTTTACACGTTATCTCAAATCGTGTCCCGGTTAATCCTTTCATAATCATATCAAATTATAAATCAATAATTACAGATTACTAGGATTAAATTTCCGGGCATTACAGCATAAATCTCTTTATTTCCTTTTTTAATTTGTAAAGTAGTAAAAGGGGGATGAATCTCACAAGATTCTTCTCCAGTTTCATGAATACATAATTTATATGTTGATTCAAGAGTATTTATAAAAGACTCGTCAGTAAAATTTGGAAATATTTTATTTCTTGCTGGAAAATATAAATTTTCTAACCATTTGAAAAAATCTAAATTTAATTTAGTTTCTTCAACCCATTCTTTATATCTTAAAGAATATAAAGCTTGTTGCTTTGGGTTTAAACAACTTAAAAACCATTTTTTCTTATATAAATTTTTAACCTTTTCAAAACTATTTTGAATAGGATTATTATAATTAATAACCATAACATTATAACCCATATCAGAAAAAGTAGGAGAATCTGATTTTCTATTATTAACAGAATAACTTCTTTGAAAACGAGAAGTGCTAGATTCAGGAAGATCAACCTTATATTCCGGTTGAGATATATTATCCTTAGTCTTTTGAAGCCCAGAGATACTGATTTTTTCAAAATCAGATATAGAAGAAGTAGAATTTTTACTTTCTTCTGGGAGTTTGATTCTTAAATGTCTTTGAGATGAGAATTTTATTTCAACATCACCATCTACATATTAAACTATACTTTCTAGTTTTCTATATTCTTCTTTAATAGTAGGAGCAATATTCTCCATCTTCCAGATTTTTGGTAAAGTCACTTGATTCCAATTTATTGTTTTGGGAATCATAATATTACTTTTATTAATATCGGTGATAAAGAGAGTAGTTTCACCTTTTTTAGAACTAATTTGATTAGTATTAATTCTAAAATTAGAGATTATAGAATTCATAACTTTATAACAAATTCTATATAATAGAACAACATTTTTTGTACCATCTATCATATCGAAGCCTTCAGTTTTTATATTTAATGTGAGGGCTTTCATGATATTTGGATCAGAAAGAGAAATTGGGAAATTAGGAAAACAACTAAAATGTATTGGTTCTTCACATAATGAGGACTCTACTATTCCTAATAGGGAATCTTCAAATTTGTTATGCCTTTGATCTCGTACTAAAATTAATGCAGAAGTATTTAATCCTAATCTGGTAAGAAGTTTTAAACCTACTTGAATCATGCCCAGATGCATAAATTTATAAGATTTCATATGAATATTTATAAGATTTTGAGATAACAAACTGAAAGAATCATATCCTCCTTTTAGGGGAATAGCTTCTTCTATAGTTTTTATAATATAGTCAGATTTAAAATTAAATCCTTTAGATCTATATATCTTCGTATTAGAAGATACTGGTAATTTCCAGTTTTGAATATTTTTCTCGAAATTTTCGAAAATAATTAATTCTTTATTTTTAGTATTACTACTAGAAGATTTATTCTTGTTAAAAGATCGTATTATTTTATCCATTCAAGAATTTAGTAGATACGGTCAAGGATTTATCCCTACCTCACCCTTCGGCTTTACAGGATTTATTGTACCCGACTTGTAGAGCTACTACCTTCTTTAATAAGATTAAAGAATATGATATATTACAAGAATAAAACTTTATTGAAGATTTCTTCAAGAACAGTGGCTCTGATACCACTTACACGAAATTTAATCTCAAATAAACAACAAGTAAAGATTTTATCTTTAATCTTCAAATCTTCAGCTTTAAGCAGCAAGATGTGAGCTCTGCTTTTCAAATGCCTTTAAGGTAATCTTGGATCTCCCCAAATGTGGATAAACAAACCACTGTTTATAAACAGGATTTATCTCTGGATCTTTTAAACGATTTTCAAGATCTTCAATTTGATTTTTGATTAATTTAATTTTCTTTTTTAAGATTTTCAAATAATTTGCAGACGGCATAATATAATCAAATGGAGGATCATAAATATAATCGTATGACATAACTTACATAAATCTTTATGAAATGATGAAACTCGAAACTGAAGAACTTGGAGAAAACTTCGAAACTCTTATTCTCAGAAAGAGTAGTAGAGAATTTTTGTGTGTGGTTCACAAAGGGTAACATTTCCTCTTATAGATACAAAATTAAATTTTCTTGTGAAAATTTTAGTTAAGTTGATATCTTGTATCTCAAATTTGGTTAAATTTAAATTATATGTTAATAAAGTGATTTTTTGAGATATGTAGATATTGTTTAAGTTCCAAATAAATTGTGTTTCAATTTATGCGAAAAATAGCAGGCTTAAAGGAAGACTATTTTTTGGCCAAATTCCAAGCACAATAGATGATTTTAAAGTGTGTCTCGATCTATGTGGAAAATAATCGGCCCAAAGGAAGATTATTTTCTGGCCAGATTTAGATTCAATATATCTTCTTCAAGTGCATTTGTATCTATGCGAAAAATGATCGGCCCAAAGGAAGAATATTTTTTGTCCAGATTGTAGACATATAATAAATGACCAAATAATAATAATAATAATAATAATAATAATAATAATAATGTGTTTATATCTATGCAGAAAATAAACGACCCAAAAGGAAGGTAATTTTTTGTCCAGATTAAAAGCAAATAATTATGTGGTCTTAAAGCGTATCAAAACTATGCAGAAATTAATCGGCCCAAAGGAAGATTATTTTCTTGCCAGATTGTAGACACATTATATGATATTAAATTGTGTTAAATTTATGCAGAAAATGATCGGCCCAAAGGAAGGTCATTTTCTGGTCAAATTTTAGCACAATATGTGGTAATTAATATGTGATAATTTCAGATTTATCCATGCATGCAATTGTCGGTCCAAAGAAAGGCATATTGTTGGCCGGATTTATTATCAATATTTAATAACCATGATGGTTGAGTGTATGAGTTAAAAATTGTTATTTTTCTTCAAAGACTAAATATCAATGTTGTGTTATGTATCTTTTTTTATGGGCCCTACTACCAGCATGCTTATATTTTTCGATTTATTTAATTTAAATATATGTATGGACTATATTTTACTGTGAGTTTTTTGTTCTATTTTGTTATAGCATCTTCTATATCTGTCAATCGAAACAATATTCCAGTACTTAATGGCTCAAACTTCAAGAAATGAAAAGAGCATGTTATGATAGTGCTCGGCTGCATGTATTTGGACTATGCGCTAAGCGAAGATCACCCCACACTTTTGACCATTTCAGGAACTGCTGACAAAAAGGGTTCTATGGAAAAGTGGGAGCGATCAAATCGCATGAGTCTGATGATTATGAAACATTCTATTCCAGATACTATAAGGGGCGCAATTCCTGAATAAAATGATGCCAAAAAGTTCCTTACTCAAATAGTTGATCGTTTCACTGCAAACGAAAAGGTTGAGACTATTTTGAATAAACTTGTCTCAATGTGGTACAAAGAGAAAGGGAACATAAGGGAGTACATAATGGAAATGTCAAATCTTGTGACTCGACTAAAAGCATATAAGTTGGAATTGTCGGAAGATATAGTCGTGCATATAGTCTTGATCTCTCTGCCTGCACAATTTAATCAATTCAAAATAAGTTATCATACCCAGAAGGAAAGTGGACTTTGAATGAGCTTATTGCGCAGTGAGTTCAGGAGGAGGAGAGGTTGAAACAAGATGTGATTGAAAGTGCTCACTTGACATCTAACTATCAAGTTAATTGCATCAATAAGAATAGGAAATGGAGCAATATGGAAGGAAACTCTGGGACTTCACAGCATATGGAGCAACAGAAACAAGATAACGTGATCACTTGTTTCTTTTGCAAAAGGACTGATGGGCATGTGAAGAAGGATTGTCCCAAATACGTCAATTGGCGTGCAAAGAACGGGTTGCCTAAGGAGCCAGTTTCCAACTTATGGTGAAGGATACATCTTATAAAAAATGTCAATAAAACTGTTGGTGTTTTTTTAGCTTTATTTAGGAATTGAGTTTTTTATTTTTTGGTATTTTAATTTGAAAAACGAAATTTGATTTTAGTTTCATGTATGGACAAATCAAGTTTTTCTTTTATCCATGTGGTATTTTCAATTTTTGAAAATTCAAATATGTCTGGTATGAGTTTCTTGATTGATAAGCTTGATAAATGGAATATCAATATTTTAAATGACATTGACATTATGCATGCATGAAATTTTGAAATTAAATGCAAATTAATTTCGTATGTTGACTTTAATGGGAGTGAGTAAATTAGAAAGTCAATATTGAGAAGAATATATTGATGTTTATGTCCACATATGTGGTAGTATAAATTTTGTCAGGTGGTAATATCATTCGGATTTATAGAGAACATTGTTTAGATATTGTGAACATCATTAGAATGTTGGGCAGATATTTAAGAAACCCGACATTAGATTATTAATCGGGTTATGCGGTACATAAAGTAAACTAAGAATTTTATGCTCACAAATCGGAAATCTGACATTTGAAAATACTTGGATATTTGAACTCCGAATAAAGTTGCGGAATTTTATCACCAGTAATGATCATTAGTCTAAGAAACCATTGATGATCAATTGTGATAATAAAGCTGCTATATTATATTTAAAGAACAACTGAAACTTGTCAAAGTCAAAAGATATTGACATGAAGTTTCTAGTTGGAAGGAAATAATTTAGAGTGATTGTGTGTCAATTGAACATGTTATTGCAAAATCTATAATTGCGGATGCGTTTGTCATGGGTTGGCCACCAAAGTTTTTTTGGGCATGTGACACGCATTGATGTTGTCCATATAGTTATATGCATGTACAATGGGAGTTTGTATTCGGTTTAAGTATTGACTCATTTGACATGATTTGAGTTTATGTACAGACTAAGGTTTATTGGAATTACTTTGAAATAAAGTGATGACTTTGATTGCGGTTTAACATTTGGTTGAAACTCTGTTATTGGACTCTTTGAGTCATTGGGAGGACCAGTTAGAAATGCAGGTTTTATTCTAGGATCACATTTATGTATTTCCATGCTACACATCCATACTTGATCTATGTTATTGAGTATGCTAATATTGTTGTAAGGCCCGAGATGTTATTAATTGTACGAGACCCCGAAAAGAAAATATTATTGATGGCATTTTTGTAAATAAGTGGAAAAATACTTGAATTAAATTTGATGGCAATTTGGTAATTAAGTGGAAAAATATTTGAATTAAATTTGATGGCACTTTCGTAATTATTGAGGGACCAAATTGCAAATAGTGAAGATTTCAGGGGCTAAAAGGTAATTAATGGAATTGAGTGGGACACTTGTCCTCACCATGCAAATTGATATAAAATATTAATTCCTTCACAAATGGTTTCAGCAAGAACGAGACTCAACCTTTTGAAAATCTCTCAAACTTCTGTGTACTCTAGGAAATTGATTGTGCCAAATTCGGTTATCAGAATTTGAATCTGAACATAGTTCTGAGATCCTCTCGTCGACAGCTACAACTGGACGTAAGTTTTGTTACGTTTAGATATGATTTGAAATTATGATATTGTCAGAATTGAATAAGATTCATATATGATGTTCTTGTCATGTTAGACATCATAGAATCAAAGTCAGATTGAAGAACAGACTAGTTTTGTAATTGTTATGATTTTTGGAGTCAATTTGACTGAGATTCATATCAGATGTGCATTGTTATTGAGAGTATGAGTTGTACTGATACTGATTACGAAGTCTGGTATTATATCTCTGATGTTTGGACTGACGGGGTTATCGAGACTTTATTGTTGTACCTTCGAAACATCAGTTAATTGATATTGATCAGATTCAGTAGTGATTTCGATTATATCGTGATATCGTCGATATGGATTAGATTGTATCTCAATTGACATTGATCAGATTATGTGTTTTGATTTGAGTATTGATCAGAACAGGTTCTGAATTTAGTTGTTTATTGATATTATATCTGTTCGGTATTGTTATTACTAGATTGGGAATGGACCGAGATAGAGTCGGGACTTCTTCTTCTTCTTCTAAGCGAGAAGATAAAGGTATAAATTAATGTTGAGTTGGGATTGCACAACTCGAGTAAGGTTTGACTCGAGTTTCCCTAAATCACATACTTTACTTATTGCATTGATATTTGCATTGAGTTGATTGATATACTTGTTCTCTTGAATTATAGATAACAGGTGTTAGACAAGTAATCTTGTGACAGAAGTGCCTGATAGTGGTGGTATCGCCACGGGCACATTGCACGATGTCTCAAGATAGGATGTTAACGATGGAGCTACAGTCCATGACGGTTAGGACAGGACACCGGATGTTTGGTTATATCGAGTAAATAGAATTGGAATTTCTTCTATTACGGAATTCGATATAGGAACACCATAATTTGTTATATAGTAATTCGATATAGGAACACCATAATTGGTTATATCGTAATTCGATATAGGAACACCATATTTGGTTATATCGTAATTCGATATAGGAACACCATATTCGGTTATATCGAGTAATAGGATCAGAGTTCCTTATATTACGGAATTCGATATAGGAACACCACATTTGGAAATCGGGATCCCTAGACTAGGATTGAGTCTAGTCTAAAACGTAGAGTCACGAGTTTGAGTGACAGTTATATTGATTTGTATTGAGGGATGTTAATTTATGTTCCTGAAGATAGTTAATGTCCCTTGATGTTCCTGATATTGGTATATGCTTAGAATAGAATTTATTCTTGATATTGATTTATGTTCCTGATCAGGGTACATGTATAGAATATGATTTATTCTTGTTATGGATTTATATCATGATTTTAATATATGATGCGATTTTCTGTTATATGCTTTTATATTGTTTATCTGATTGCATGTATACATGATTTATACTGGGATATTTATATCTCACCGGAGTTATCCGGCTGTTGTCTTGTTTGTATGTGTGCATGGCAACAGGTGGGCTAGGATCAGGGTCAAGAAGAGAACGAGGCTGGACTAGATAGCGTGGAGATCCGGGCTTTGAAGCAACTTAGGATTCAGTACAGATGTGTAATTGAACCTAGTTGAATTATTGTAGATAATATCAGATTTGTATGTTTATGTTTAATATGTAATTTGAGTTAAATTACATTACGTTTTCGCTTTGTATTTTTAAAAAAAATTTAGACCCTGTTTATTATAATTGTTTGAATTATTCCTAAAGATGATTAAGGAATTAATTAGCGAGATGATTAAGGAATGAATTAGCGTCCGGGTCCCCACAACAGGTGATATCAGAGCATTAGGTTCCAGAGCTGTAGGTCGTTGAATTATAGGTTCCTTAGCGCTGAGATAGAGAAGAGTGAGCGGGGTAGAATGAGTTTTCTTTCCTTGCATGTGATTGCTAGCATGTGGATTATTGTAATGTTGAATTACATGTGGGTGCTAGCATGATATTATGCTTTACTGTCTGGATTTATATGGCATATGATTGAATATAATGTTGATATTACATTGTATATGCTAAGATTTCAGTATGAATTTACTGTATATTAAGCTACATGTTACCTGAATATCTGAGTTGATTTGGTAATATGTATTATTTGGAACTGGATCAGAACCAATTCTTGATCAGAGGTAAGCTGATCAGGATTGGGATTGAGACGGATTTGTCTCCTGTTACTACTAACATCTGTGATTATCAGATATTCCTCCTAGAAGGATTCCAGAAAGGGGTAGTACTTCGTCTGATCAGATAGATGTATCATAAACTCAGATGGAAATAAAGTCGGGAGAGTTCCAGTTACTGCAACCGCCGATCCTGAGTGGTATCGAGACGCCTGAAGGTTGTGAAAACTGGTTTGATGACCTAGAAATACTGTTCGATTTACTTGATTGTACAGATGAACAGAGAGTTAAACTGGTATTCCATCAATTACAAGAGGCCGCCAGGAGTTGGTGGATTACAACCAAAGGAATATTAGAACTACGTGGTACTGTGATCACATGGGAAGTCTTTAAAGCTGAATTTTATCGAAGATTCTTCTCAGGATCGTACCGAGAGGACAAGAAAGTAGAATTTGAGAATTTAAGCCAAGGTCAACTGAATATTGAAGGGTATGTTGATAAATTCTCTACTCTACTGCGTTTTGCTCCTCATGTAGCTGGGAATGATGAAGCTGTAACGGCTCAGTTCATTAGAGGATTGAACTCGGAGATAGTTGCATGGATGAATATGCAGCAGCCGTACCATTTTGCTGATATCCTGATTAGAGCGAAGAGAGCGGAGACGAGTCTGATTAGACAACTAAAAAGGTTGTGTGCGGTACAACCCCAGACACAGCAACCTTCTCTCCGGGTTGATCATGGTAGTACGAGTGGAAAGCAGGATTTGCTGAAAACTCGAATGAAGCCATTCAAGAAAGTAGGAAGTGGACTGAGTGGTTCATCTAGCTCCAGTTGTTCTAGCCCGAGTTATACTGGAGTTTATTGCAGGAATTGCGGTGGAAGACATTGCACAGAGCAATGCCGGGGAGTAACTGGTAGGTGCAATATCTGTAAACAGCAAGAACATTTTGCTAAAGCTTGTCCACAGAGGGGTCCCCGACGATTTCAGGGAGCAGAATCCTCTGGTGGGAGGGATCAAGAAACAGACCCAGGACACACTTGATGATACAGTGATAGGTACTGATCTTTGATGATTATGTTGCATATGTATTGATGTATACTAATGCATTCTTGATGTTTATCTTTGACTGAGTTGCATTGATATATGTTGTACCTGTTGGATCTGTATTTCTGAAGTATTGACCTTTATACCTTTTGGGGAAAAGAATTGATAGCAGTGAATTCTGTGACATATTATATACTACAGTAAGCTGAGAATGAAAACGAGTTAAATTGTGTTGTACTTGTATTGTCTGATGATGACTGCGTGATTGATATGGATATATCGAACAAGTACAGAGTTATTTTAGATTCTTGCCAGGAGATGGTAAGATTCGGACCTGAAATGGCCAAGGAATGAATGATATACGGTAAGGATTCTCGATTTTGAATTCCTTGATATCCGTATTATATATAACTCGATGATTATCGAAAGGAATGGAGTTATTCCTTTATATTCAGTTGATTTCTGAAGATAAGCCTATCAGGGATTGATTTACCAGTAGCAGGAAGTTTGCTATAACCTGTCGGATGAGATTTCAGATTTGTTCTGTATCAGGAAGAATGATTTCAGCCTTGATTTGATTCCAGATATTGGTTTCATTTTAGAATTTCTTATAGACTGATACTAATTGAATTGAGAGGATTGAGATAGCAGTTGAAAGATTTACTGCCTGAAGATCTAAGTTACATCTGATTATATGTTTCTCTATAAAGTACTTCAGTTCCATTTATGGGTTGATAAATCCTGTGCTCGGAAGTGTTCTGATGATTTTATGCTCGGTTTATCTATGACATTTTGATATATTCGCAGCATATGATTGATTGAACTGCACAGTGGAAATGATATTGAATGATTCTGGGAACTGAGATTGTTATATACAGAGTTGTTCGGATATGAATTGGGATTGTAACAGATTGTATTCAGAGTCTGTGATATCTGAAAATAGTATACTGATTGATTGTAGCACTGTGAGACCGTGATCAGTGGCTGAGAACGAAATTGAATATGGCAGAATTTTCGAAATGTCAGAAATTGCGTTCTATGCAGTTATTAGATCATTATTGCGTATTGATATTCTGAATCTGGTCCGATATTATTATCATTCTGAGTCCGTGTTTGATACCGATTGTTATGAACCGTTGAGCTTATATACAATTCAGTCGAGTCAGAACTGATTTTGAAGATTAAAACAGTTCAGAAGTTTGATTAGACTGTTCAGAACTTGATTTTGATAGTCAGAACCGAATACCAGGTAGGTATTTTTCTTTAATTTATATTATTAGCTGATTTGTTTGTGTCAGATATTCGAATTGGAAATGACAAGTATTGTCGGATGCACACAGTAGTAGATTCAGTATTATTCTGGTAATAGGAAATGTGTGATAATTCGAATAGACAGTTTTGATATAAACAGATGAAATCAGTTATGTCAGAATTTGTATTGAAATGCCTAAATCGCTGACAGATGAAGACAGAAAGATAGAAATTTGTAGATTAATGATCTTGAGTATTGATTTCTAAATAGAAATGGGAGTACATTTCTATGGATTGTGTGATGACACTACTGCAATCTGGCCAAGATAGTAATTGTGATTGAACGATTGTTCAAATCTGTCCATGTTATATTATACAGGAAGAGATACAGACATGACCAGATGATGGGGATTTATGTCAGAAACAGAGGTTAGATGTATTGAGTGCCAAAGTTAATTATGTCAGACTGTGATTTTCGTTTGATTTTATACTTGTGGCTGAGTGCATGAAATGATATTTCATCTATAATTTATAGATTGACAGATAGTCGGAGTGAACTATCTAGATACTGGAGAATATCCAGGAAATGTAGTGCTGGATTATAGCACTAGTTGACATGATTCATTGTCACTTTTGAATTATTGTACGATAATAACTACTAAACGAGTATCGAAATAGCTTGAGTTGAAGTATTGTACAGTGAAAACTGCTATTTTCCTTCTTATAGGAATGATATTGCAGTGATGCCTGAGATTGGAATTAATAGGAACAGAAATCTTGTAATGCCCAGAAATTATGAGAAATGATAAGACAAGATTATAAAGTGTTGCCAGGATGGAAAATAAGAAATTCTTGGAAATGCAGCACCGCACTCGCGGTGCCAGGCATCACCGCACCCGCGGTAAATGGACAGTAAGTTGACAAGAAAATCCCGTAGCCACACCGCACCCGCGGTATTAGACGGAGCGCACCCGCGGTGCATATGTTACCGCACCCGCGGTGCGACGTGCACCATGAAAAATGAGGCCACGTTTTATGAATTGCATGCAGTATATATAGAAGCGATTGACACGGTTGTTCTTCAGAAAATTCAGAAAGAGGCGAAAACTTTGAAAGAAAATCCTTACGCCTTTTTGATTTGCGATTGTGGAAGATCCGTCTATCAGAATTCGAATCCGAAAGTAGTATTGTTCCCCTCGTGACACGAGCTATACAAGGACGTAAGTTTTGTTACGTTTTGAGATGTTTTGAAAATATGATGTTGCTAGAATTGCATGTGATTCAGATATGGTGTTTCTACTACCGTAGATATCGTATAATTGAAGTCAGATTAAAGAACAGACTGTGTCTGTAATTATTATGATTTTTGAAATATAGTGACTGAGATTCTATATTAGGATTGTGTTAGTATTCAGAGTATGATTGTATTGGCACCGATTATGAGTTTCAGTATTATATTTGTGATGTTCAGATTGACGGGGTTATTTAGATTGTATTGTTATGCCGTCGAAACATCATTTGATTTAGATTGATCAGATTCAGATACGAGTTCGATTAGATTGTGATATTATTGATATGACTCAGATGGTATCTTGTTCAGACATTGATCAGATTGTATACTGATTTGAGTATTGATCAGAATAGATTGTGAATTGAGTTATTTACTGATACAGCGTATTCGATATTGTCTTTTCAGATTGATATGGACAGAGTTGAATACAGATCATCATTTTCGTCAGACCGGGACGACAAAGGTATAATTCATGTGATATTCGGGAAGAAACAACTCAATTGAGATCACCATTTGAGTTGCCCAATAAATCACATACTATATTCTTGTTTATGTATTTGTTTACAGAACTTGTATATAAATCTTCCTATGCTTTGTTTACAGATCATGTTGCATTGCATTAAGATGATTATGCTTGTTTACAGATTGTGTATTCATGCATTAAGATAGGAAAGTCTGCGAGATCATCCAGACTTCTAGATGTTCGGCGATATCACAGCTTAGGGGAAGATCACCGCCCCTATTGTAGATGCGGATACAGATCAGGCCGAATTCTAGGAATAAGACGGACAGCACCTCGATTGGGAGGGTAGGTGACAGACAGTGCCGTCTTATTCACCCCGGGATCCCTAGAGTTCCAGATCGAGTCGAGTCTAGACATGATTTGATTAGGACTTCATGCTTATATGGATGTGGCTCCTAGACCATGGGACCCATCGTTATTGTTTTCAGTTGTGCTAGCATGATTTTATGATTTAGATTGCTTATATGCATGTTTATCTGATTTGAGTTGCATGCTTAATTTCATAGATTATGAAATATATTGTGTTTATACATGATCGCATGTTTATGAATTAGTTTGTTGATATACATGCTTATCATGTTTTATACTGGGATTTATTCTCACCGGAGTTATCCGGCTGTTGTCGTGTTTTGTATGTGTGCATGACAACAGGTGGGGCTGGATCAGGGTCGAGATGACGATGAGAGAAGACGAGTTAGCGTGGTGATTCCGGACTTGCAGTAGATTGGATTTTACTACTAGAACTTTAGTAGTGAACCTTAGACTAGAATGTTGTACATTATTGTACTTTTCTACTGAACTGTAGTTTTTATACAGATATGTATATTGTTTAGATTCCATTACCTTCCGCAAGTACTTATTAAAAAGAAAAATTTTTAGACCCTGTTTTATCAGAACTGATAATTAAATCCCAAAAGATGATTAAGAAGATGATTAGCGTCCGGGTCCCCACAACAGGTGGTATCAGAGCTGATAGTTCTTTTAGACTTAGATTATCAGAGCGATAGATCCTTTAGATTGAGATAGTCAGAACTGATAGATCCTTTAGACTGAGTTAGATTGAGATAGAAGAGAATGAGCGGGGTAGATTGAACTTTCTCCCTTGCATGTGATTGCTAGCATGAGATTTATTTCAATGTTGACTACATTGTGTGTGCTAGCATGATTTATTGTTTTTCCTATTACATGTTGTTTGTTATCTGAGTTGATTGCAGCATGTAATTAATAAGCCTGAATCAGAACCGAGTCTGGATCAGAGGTATATGATCAGAGGAGGGCTGAGACAGATTATACAGATTGTGTATTGATTTGTTTGACATTCAGATATACCGCCTCGGAGATTTCCAGAAAGGGGTAGTACTTCGTCTGAACAGCTAGATGCATCAGAAGCTCAGCTAGAAGAAACGATGAAAGAATTTGAATTATTACAGCCGCCGATTCTGAATGGTACCGAGACATCTGAAGATTGTCAGAACTGGTTTGATGATATAGAAATTTTGTTCGATTTACTTGACTGTACAGATGAACAGAGAGTTAAAATGGTGCCTTACCAGTTACGAGAAGCCGCCAGGAGTTGGTGGATTACCAGTACAAGAATGTGGGCACAGAGAGGTACAGTGATGTCGTGGGAAATATTCAGAACTGAATTCTATCGAAGATTTTTCTCAGCTTCATACCGAGAGGACAAGAAATTAGAGTTTGAGAATTTGAGCCAAGGGCAGCTAAATATTGACGCATATATTGCTAAATTCTCGACTCTAATGCGTTTTGCTCCTCATTTAGCTGGAAATGATGAAGCTATAGTAAATCAATTCATCAGAGGGTTGAATTCAGAGGTAGTTGCATTCATGAATTTGCAACGACCCTACCATTTTGCTGACATCCTGAGTAGAGCGAAGAGAGCGGAGGCGAGTCTGATTAGACAATTGACAAAGTTGTGTGTGAAGCCACCCCAGACACTGAAAGCGGACCGGTTACGGAGGCCGGAAACGCAACGGAAGCGAAAAATTAAAATTTTTAGAGAAAAATTTCGGCCCCCACAACTATTTTGTGTAATATTTACAAAACTAAAACCATGCATAGGATGATTAAAGGATTTACCTATCAACTCCTTAGAGTTGATGAAATGGCTCCAACTAAAGTATGAATACTTTAGCTCTTCTTTGGTAGACAAATCTACAAGCACACCCTCTTCCTCTTCAAGAATTAGGCCCACCACTTAGCTATGTAAATCCCCTCAAGTTTTGCACTAGAAAAACTTGAGGATTTTTCAAAGAGAAATTGGAGAACACAATGAAGAAAAATTTGAGAGAGAAGAGCACTAGAATTTTCGGCCAAGTGAGAGTCAAGAATGAGGAGAGAAGTTGAGTCTAGGTTGTGAGAAAAGCATCTCTCAAAAGCAACAAAAAGTTGCATGCCTAGTCTCCAACCCTTCACCTCCCCAAAGCATGCAAACCCTAGAATGACATGCATATAATATGGTTTTTTAACACATTAAAAACCATAGACTAAATTTTAATTATCTCAAACACATTTGAGATTAATTAAATATTACTTGATTTTACTCAAGTCCCACTAGTTAAATAATTATTTTAATTGAGTTCTACAAGGCTCAATATTATTTAATTAATTCAACACTTGAATTAATTTAATTATTTAGACTCTACTAGGTCCACTAGTGTTTAATTAATTCAACACTTGAATTAATTTAATTTAGTCCTCAATAATGTTTATGAAAATCACAATTTTCAACTACATTATTTACTTGGCCAAATTTTAATCTTAGGAACACTTCCATAAATTAAAATTTATATTTCTCTCATAGAAGTCATACTTCTATTTTTCTTAACGCTTATAAACACATTTATAAGCCGTTCAACACATTGAGCTATTTTACTTCTCATCGGGATTTACAAAGCCAGTACTTGTGTGGCCCTCAATGGTTCATTGATACAACTAGCCGTGGGTTCACATCTCTATGTGATTCGGACTAAACATGTCCTTATATGAGCATACCCCAATTGCTCCATTCTTACTTATCAACTCCTTGATAGTAAGAACGTCAGAACTCAAGTCTGATAGTACCCAACCAATCACGTTAAACGCCTAGCAGCATCGCTTACGTGATTCCCTAGGTATCACATGATAGTGCCTGCAAGAACCATTCAATTATGGTTAGCGTACAGTACGGTCCCTTCAACTCATATATCCCGACCGATTCGACAACTATTGGTCTATCGAGAGTTGTCAATGAATCGATACTATGTGTCATGTCGTGGTTGCATCGATGGTGTAATCTATGAAACCCCTTTCATAATTACCACCATACTCTGATCAGAGATTTCAACCCACACATACATGATAAACACATAGGATATCCATACCCGTAGGTAAGCGGTGAATCCCCGACTACAATGCATCGACTCCTATATGTTTCGCCGCAACACCCAACCTTGCCACCTGATGACCCCATAAGAGTCGGTAAACAAGTCAAAGTGAAACGCTAGCACATAGAGTCTCAATGTTGTCCCGGGTCATAAGGACTAATGGTGTACAACCATAAACTAGGACGTTTCCACTCGATAAGTGAGAACCACTTGGAAAGTCCTTTATAGAGGGTTGTTCAGTGCACTCTACAAGGAGCACCTATCTGCATGCTCGGACATCACAATGTCCCCTACCAATGAAACATGGTACTCACATCGCAGATGTTAGAGTAGGTGCCCGTCGAGCCAAGTGTTGGCCGAGTGTTCAATTTGCTAGGTGTATGCTAGGATATTTGTGTTGTATGATTGTAATAATTATCAATTTTTAAAGTGGGCTTGGTTTATGGCCCGTTCCCACCCCATGAGATGTATCCCTATGTGCCATGGATATTTATTTGTAAATATTAGAATAGGGGAAGATCAAGATTGGAAGATGGTGGCCTTGGTGATTATGAAGATCGAAGACATGTAATATTGGATGCTAATGTAATAGTATAGTTGCATTGCATCCCGTGCATTTACCCTAGGATTGGACCTAGGCCCGTGTTTGGCTCACACGGGCTATTAGTACTTGGGGCGATTGATCATCCTTGTATTGTTTTCTATTTATAATATATGCATGATATGTTATAAATAATGAGTATGTGCGTTATTATTATTATAATAACAAAGTTGCATGAATCCGGCAAACATACGATCAAATATGGCGAGCTTTTAAAATAAAATTAATGATGAGACCTTTCAAAATTAAAAACCCTCATTTTGAATAAGATTCAAAATTAATATCAAGCCCGAAAAGGGGAATTATAAATTTGTTTATAATTTCCTTGTCTTCCATCGACAATGGGTGCATGATGAACGCTACCCGTACTCGGGGCTCGGCTCATATTATTGGGGGAGCCTCGAGTGCCGGAAAGCTGTGACATCCATTGACATGGTGATGTGAACTACGTGGAACTCCCATGATTTCGGCTCATATTATTGAGGGAACTCATGGCGACCGTCCATTAAGGTTCAACATCGATGGGTAAGGCTTGACACGTGAAGATGAACGACGTCATATTATTGGGTCCTAATCAAACGTGAGACAAAAGTTTACGTAGAGGGTTGCATTGTGATGCAATTGGAAACTACCTTTTAGGAATTGTGATTGGCTGATATTATTCGGGATCACAATTCGCTAATTGGACCTTACGTACCTACTGAGGAAAGGAGTTTCCCGTTTTCACTAGAGGGTAGTGAAAGATGTCAAAACAGTGGGAGCAAATATTTATGAAGTAAAAGTCCAAACTTCATATCTTACTAAATATTTAAAATAGTCATCAACATTTATCTGTTTTTACTTTTCAGTACAAATCAACAATGTCTTCGATGCGCAATTCGATATCTGTAATACTCGACAAACACATATTAACTGGACCTAATTACCTCACTTGGCTAAGAAATTTAAAAATAGTCTTGAATTCGGAAAGGGTAACATATACACTGACTCAGTCGCCCCCTGTTGAGGCTCCGACTGACTGCACTTCTGAGGAATTGCAGGCTTACAAGGAATGGTGTGACCATGACTTGATAGCCAGGTGTTATATGCTGACTTCTATGAACGATGAGCTACAGAGGCGTTTTGAGGGTGCAAAGAGTGCTGCTGACATTCATTTGCATCTCAAAGAGCTCTTTGGTGAGCAAACACGACCTCTAAGGCATGCTACCGTCAAGGAGCTGATCACTTTGCGCATGTGAGATGGGGCCTCGGTCCATGAGCATGGCCTAAAGGTGATCGGGCTCGTGGACAAGCTCGTTGGCATGGATTTGATCTTGCCTTCGGAGTTGACCACGGACGTGTTGCTGTTATCGCTGCCTAGCTCATTTGATCCTTTTGTGGTGAACTTCAACATGAACAAGATGGAACCGACCCTTGAGGAGTTGGTAAACATGCTTGTTACGTTTGAATCCACCATCAAGAAAGAGAAGTTGGTTCTTTATGTGGGTTCTTCATCTGGTACGAAGATTGATCCACATGGGAAGGGAAAGAAGAGTTCTTTCCAACGTCCCGAGAAGAACGTGCCCTTGTTGAGGCAATCTCCGAACCCTGTTGAGGCAGCCAGACCAGTTAAGGCTGACAAGACTAATGATGTATGTCATCACTGCAAGAAGCCTGGACATTGGAGGCGTAATTGCAAAGAATATCTTGCCCAGAAAAGTTCTGGAAATGGTATGTTCTACATTGAAGTAAACATTTCAATTAACTCTACTTCTTGGGTATTGGATACCAAATGTTGATCACATCTCTGTAATGTGTTACAGGTGATGGGAAGAAGTAGGAAGCTTAAGGAAGGTGTGACCTTCTTGAGGATGGGCAATGAGCAAGAGTTGCTGCCAAGACCTTAAGAGATGTTTACTTATTGTTGAACAATAGTTTTAAGTTAATTAAGAGATGTTTGTTTGTACCTTTTTTTTGATGAAAAACATTATTTCCATTTCTATTGTGATAAAGATGGATATTCTTGTTTATTTAGCAAAGGTGTTTGCAACATTTACAAGAATGAATGTTTAATTGGTACTTGAGAACTTGAAAACGATCTCTATAACTTAAAATTAAAAGATATTCCATTAAATGTCCATTCAAAGGCAGACACCATATGAGATATGGATGGGTAAGCCTCCCAAATATTCTTATCTTAGAATATGGGGAGCCCTGCTTATGTGAAGAAGGTAGTGGGAGATAAATTGGATTGTTGATCCATTTTATGTTACTTTGTGGGATATCCAAGGAATTAAGTTGGATATCATTTCTATCATCCCCAAGAAACAAAAGTGTTTGTTTCTAGGAATGCAACCTTTTTGGGAAAAGGATTTTCTATTGGATAGAAAAAGGGAGATGACAGAACTCGAAGAGGTTCGAGAGAAACCCACAATTATGGAACCCACACCCGATGAGCCAAGAGAGGAGATACAAGCTCCTAAAAGATCCGAGAGACTCTCGAGACCACCTATGAGGTATGGTCAGCTTCTTGAAGAGGGCCATGATGAGCCTAACCATGGATGTGATCCAAGGACCTTCAAGGAAGCGTTATCGGATGCCGATTCATCCAAGTGGCTTGAAGCAATGGAATCTGAGATGAATTCCATGCATTCGAACCAAGTGTAGGATCTTGTGGATCCACCTGAGGGAACTGTTCCCATAGGGACTTGGGGCGGATGGGAAGGTATTGACTTTCAAGGCGCGATTGGTGGCAAAAGGATGTACTCAAAGACAAGGAGTTGACTTTGAGGAAACCTTTTCCCAGTCGTAATGTTCAAGTCCATAAGGATTTTGCTAGCCATAGCTGCATGGTATGACTATGAGATATGGCAGATGGATGTTAAGACAGTCTTTCTTAATGGGGATTTTAAGAAAGTGATTTACATGTCTCAACCTGAAGGGTTTACATCTATCGGAAGTGAGCATATGGTATGTAAACTTCAGAGATCTATTTATGATCTAAAGCAGGCATCAAGGAGTTGGAACCTTAGATTCGATAGTACAATCAAAGAGTTTGATTTACTAAGAATCATGAGGGACCCTGTGTGTATAAGAAGGTCAGTGGGAGTGTTGTGACATTCCTGGTGTTATATGTTGATGACATTCTACTCATTGGGAATGATGTAGGAATGTTGCAATCAACTGAGATATGGTTAGCGAGTAAGTTCTCGATGCAGGACTTGGGTGAAGCATCTTTTGTATTGGGATACATATCTATAGAGATAGATCGTAAAGATGGCTTGGTCTTACCCAGTCCACATACATGATACCATCGTGAAGCGGTTCTCGATGGATGCGTCCTTGAGAGGACATCTACCAATGTGTCATGGCGTGTCCCTATCCAAGTCTGTCTCCTGAGACTGATGCAGAGATAGTGACGATGACACGCATTCCGTATGCTTCGGCAATTGGTAACATCATGTATGGGATGATATCTACACGTCCTGACGTGGCGTTTTCACTATGTGTAGTGAAAAGATATCAATCGAACCCCGGTCTTCCACAACTAGAAAGCTGTGAAAGACATCCTCAAGTTGTTGAGAAGGACCAATAAGTTGTTCTTGGTCTATGGGGGTAGAGAACTGAAATTGGAAGGCTATACCGACTATAGCTTCCAAAGCGATATCGATAACTCGAAGTCAACCTCTAGTTTTGTATTCATGCTCAACGGTGCTGCTGTCTCTTGGAAGAGTTCCAAGCAAGACAATAATACGGATTCCAGCACAGAGGCCGAATATATTGCTGCATCAGATGTAGCAAGAGAGGCTGTTTGGATAAGGAATTTCGTCCAAGAGTTGGACGTCATTCCTAATGGAATTGCTCCTATCCCGGTGTTGTGTGACAACACGGGAGCTATAGCTCAAGCAAAGGAGCCAATGTCTCATCAGAAATCCAAACTAGTATTGAGAAAGTACCACATCCTCGGAGAGATTGTGGAATGAAGAGTAGTGTCTATTGACAAAGTCGGCTCCGCAGATTATGTTGTTGATCCACTAGCTAAGCCTTTACCTGGACCATTATTCGACAAGCATCGCGAATCAATGGGTTTTAAGCATATGGGTAGTTGGCTCTAGTGCAAGTGGGAGATTGTTAGAGTAGGTGCCCGTCGAGCCAAGTGTTGGCCGAGTGTTCACAATGAAACTCTATGTATAAGCAGTCTTTATTTTAATAATATTTGAAATTATTACTTTGGCAAATCTTTATCTGTATACCCATGCTAGCTGCATAGATAAAGCCCTTGAATATACAAATAGTAGAAAGAATATGAGATGCTCATATGATGAGTATCATGAAACTCATATTTGTAATACTGTATATTCTAAACGGTTCCTAGTCGATTCAGCCGCCACTAAGAAGGATATAGGCCGCTCGAGTTAGAGACTAGTATCTGCGATGTGAGTACCATGTTTCATTGGTAGGGGACATTGTGATGTCCGAACATGCAGATAGGTGCTCCTGGTAGAGTGCACTGAACAACCCTCCATAAAAGGACTTTCCAAGTGGTTCTCACTTATCGAGTGGAAAAGTCCTGGTTTATGGTTGTACAGAATTAGTCCTTATGACCCGGGACAACATTGAGACTCTATGTGCTAGAATTACACTTTGACTTGTTTACCGACTCTCATGGGGTCATCAGGTGGCAAGGTTGGGTGTTCTGTCGAAACACATAGGAGTCGATGCATTGTAGTCGGGGATTCACCGCTTACCTTCGGGTATGGATATCCTATGTGTTATCATGTGTATGTAGATCGAAATCTCTGGCCAGAGTATGGTTGTAATTATGAAAGGTGTTTCATAGATTGCACCATCGATGCAACTACGACATGACACATAGTATCGATTCATTGACAACTCTCGATGAACCAATGGTTGTCGAATCGATCGGGATATATGAGTTGAAGGGACCGTACTGTACGCTAACCATAATTGAATGGTTCTTGCAGGCACTATCATGTGATACCTAGGGAATCACGTAAGCGATGCTGCTAGGCGTTTAACGTGATTGGTTGGGTACTATCAGACTTGAGTTCTGACGTTCTTACTATCAAGGAGTTGATAAGTAAGAATGGAGCAATTGGGGTATGCTCGAATAAGGACATGTTTAGTCCTAATCACATGGAGATGTGAACCCACGGCTAGTTGTATCAATGAACCATTGAGGGCCACACAAGTGCTAGCTTTGTAAATCCCGATGAGAAGTAAAATAGTTCAATGTGTTGAACGGCTTATAAAGGAGTTTATAAGCGTAAAGAAAATTAGAAGTATGACTTCTATAAAGGAGAAAATAGTTCAAGTGTTGAACGGCTTATAAATGTGTTTATAAGCGTAAAGAAAAATAGAAGTGCGACTTCTATGAGAGAAATGTAAATTTTGATTTATGGAAGTGTTCCTAAATTAAAATTTGGCCAAGTGAATAATGTATTGAAAATTGTGATTTTCATAAACATTATTATGGACTAAATTAAATTAATTCAAGTGTTGAATTAATTAGACACTAGTGGACCTAGTAGAGTCCAAATAATTAAATTAATTCAAGTGTTGGATTAATTAAATAATATTGAGTCTTGTAGAGCTCAATTAAAATAATTATTTAAACTAGTGGGACTTGAGTAAATTCAAGTAATATTTAATTTGTCTCAAATATGTTTGAGATAATTAAATTTAGTCTATGGTTTTTTATTTGATAGAAAACTATATTATATGAATGCATGGGAGGTGAAGAGTTGGGGATTACTTTTGAATAAAATATTGGCATGGCATGCCACTTTTTGGATCAACTTTTTGCAACCCCAAGAGAACTCTTCCCTCCTCCATTCCACTCCATATGGCCGAAAAAAATATTGCTTCTTTCTCTCCCAAGTTTTTCCTCCATTTTTGTGTTCTTGAATTGTTTAAGAACACACACTTCTCTTTGAAAAATCCTCACATTTTTCTAGTGCAAATTGTGAGGGGATCTACCTAGTTGGTGGTGGGCCTAATTTGAAGGAAAGATTCAAGGACTTGGAGGAGGAGCTTGTAGATCTTCATGCCTTGAAGAGCTTTGTTGTTTGACAACAAAGTTGGACCCAAAAATCAATCTTTTAAAGATTGATAGGTAAAAATTCTAAAACACCCTATGAATGTGTTTTTATTGTAAATATTGCACAATACTATGGTGGCCGAAAATTTTCCTCAAAAATTCGATTTTTGTGCTTCCGTTGCGCTTCCGGCCACCGTAACCGGTCCGCTTTCAAAAGTCTTCAAAAAGTAACTGAAGAATTTAACATCGCGAACAGAATCAATAGTCCTAGGCATGCCATGCAACCTAACGACTTCTCTAAAGAACAAATCTGCAATGTTTGAAGCATCATCGGTTTTATGACAAGCTATAAAATGTGCCATCTTAGAGAATCTATCCACAACAAAAAAAATAGAATCCCTCTCCTTCTTAGTCCTAGGCAACCCCAAAATAAAGTCCATAGAAATGTCAATCCAAGTTCTTTTTAAGAATAGCACGCAAAAGTGTTCCCAAAGTTCTATTGATAACTTCAGTTTGTCCATCCGTTTGAGGATGACAAGTAGTAGAAAACAACAATTTTGTGCCAAGTTTAGCCCATAAAGTCTTCCAAAAGTAACTCAACAATTTAACATCGCGAACAGAATCAATAGTCCTAGGCATGCCATGCAACCTAACGACTTCTCTAAAGAACAAATTCGCAATGTTTGAAGCATCATCGGTTTTATGACAAGCTATAAAATGTGCCATCTTCGAGAATCTATCCACAACAACAAAAATAGAATCCCTCTCTTTCTTAGTCCTAGGCAACCCCAAAATAAAGTCCATAGAAATGTCAATCCAAGTTCTTTTTAAGAATAGCACGCAAAAGTGTCCCCAAAGTTCTATTGACAACTTCAGTTTGTCCATCCGTTTGAGGATGAAAAGTAGTAGTAAACAACAATTTTGTGCCAAGTTTAGCCCATAGAGTTTTCCAAAAGTAACTCAAGAATTTAACATCGCGACCAGAAACAATAGTCCTAGGCATGCCATGCAACCTATCGACTTCTTTAAAGAACAAATCCGCCATGTTTGAAGCATCATAGGTTTTAGGACAAGCTATAAAATGTGCCATCTTAGAGAATCTATCCACAACAACAAAAATAGAATCCCCACCCTTCTTAGTCCTAGGCAACCCAAAATAAAAGTCCATAGAAATTTCAATCCAAGTTATTTTTAAGAATAGCACGCAAAGGTGTTCCCAAAGTTCTATTGACAACTTCAGTTTGTCCATCCGTTTGAGGATGACAAGTAGTAGAAAACAACAATTTTGTGCCAAGTTTAGCCCATAAAGTCTTCCAAAAGTAACTCAAGAATTTAACATCGCGACCAGAAACAATAGTCCTAGGCATGCCATGCAACCTAACGACTTCTCTAAAGAACAAATCCGCAATGTTCGAAGCATCATCGGTTTTATGACAAGCTATAAAATGTGCCATCTTAGAGAATCTATCCACAACAACCAAAATAGAATCCCTCCCCTTCTCAGTCCTAGGCAACCCCTAAATAAAGTCCATAGAAATGTCAATCCAAGTTCTTTTTAAGAATAGCACGCAAAAGTGTTCCCAAAGTTCTATTGACAACTTCAGTTCGTCCATCCGTTTGAGGATGACAAGTAGTAGAAAACAACAATTTTGTGCCAAATTTAGCCCATAAAGTCTTCCAAAAGTAACTCAAGAATTTAACATCGCGACCAGAAACAATAGTCATAGGCATGCAATGCAACCTAACGACTTCTCTAAAGAACAAATCCGCAATGTTTGAAGCATCATCGGTTTTATGACAAGCTATAAAATGTGCCATCTTAGAGAATCTATCCACAACAACCAAAATAGAATCCCTCCCCTTCTTAGTCCTAGGCAACCCCAAAATAAAGTCCATAGAAATGTCAATCCAAGTTCTTTTTAAGAATAGCACGCAAAAGTGTTCCCAAAGTTCTATTGACAACTTCAGTTTGTCCATCCGTTTGAGGATAATAAGTAGTAGAAAACAACAATTTTGTGCAAAGTTTAGCTCCTAAAGTCTTCCAAAAGTAACTCAAGAATTTAACATCGCGAACAGAATCAATAGTCCTAGGCATGCCATGCAACCTAACGACTTCTCTAAAGAACAAATCCGCAATGTTTGAAGCATCATCGGTTTTATGACAAGCTATAAAATGTGTCATCTTAGAAAATCTATCCACAACAACAAAAATAGTATCCCTCCACTTCTTAGTCCTAGGCAACCCCAAAGTAAAGTCCATAGAAATGTCAATCCAAGTTCTTTTTAAGAATAGCACGCAAAAGTGTTTCCAAAGTTCTATTGACAATTTCAGTTTGTCCATCCGTTTGAGGATGACAAGTAGTAAAAAATAACAATTTTGTGCCAAGTTTAGCCCATAAAGTCTTCCAAAAGTAACTCAAGAATTTAACATCGCGACTAGAAACAATAGTCCTAGGCATGCCATGCAACCTAACGATTTCTCTAAAGAACAAATTCGTAATGTTTGAAGCATCATCGGTTTTATGACAAGCTATAAAATGTGCCATCTTAGAAAATTTATTCACAACAACCAAAATAGAATCTCTCTCCTTCTTAGTCCTAGGCAACCCCAAAATAAAGTCCATAGAAATGTCAATCCAAGTTCTTTTTAAGAATAGCACGCAAAAGTGTTCCCAAAGTTCTATTGACAACTTCAGTTTGTCCATCCGTTTGAGGATGACAAGTAGTAGAAAACAACAATTTTGTGCCAAGTTTAGCCCATAAAGTCTTCCAAAAGTAACTCAAGAATTTAACATCGCGACCAGAAACAATAGTCCTAGGCATGCCATGCAACCTAACGACTTCTCTAAAGAACAAATCCGCAATGTTCGAAGCATCATCGGTTTTATGACAAGCTATAAAATGTGCCATCTTAGAGAATCTATCCACAACAACCAAAATAGAATCCCTCCCCTTCTTAGTCCTAGGCAACCCCAAAATAAAGTCCATAGAAATGTCAATCCAAGTTCTTTTTAAGAATAGCACGCAAAAGTGTTCCCAAAGTTCTATTGACAACTTCAGTTTGTCCATCCGTTTGAGGATAATAAGTAGTAGAAAACAACAATTTTGTGCAAAGTTTAGCTCCTAAAGTCTTCCAAAAGTAACTCAAGAATTTAACATCGCGAACAGAATCAATAGTCCTAGGCATGCCATGCAACCTAACGACTTCTCTAAAGAACAAATCCGCAATGTTTGAAGCATCATCGGTTTTATGACAAGCTATAAAATGTGTCATCTTAGAGAATCTATCCACAACAACAAAAATAGTATCCCTCCACTTCTTAGTCCTAGGCAACCCCAAAGTAAAGTCCATAGAAATGTCAATCCAAGTTCTTTTTAAGAATAGCATGCAAAAGTGTTTCCAAAGTTCTATTGACAATTCAGTTTGTCCATCCCTTTGAGGATGACAAGTAGTAAAAAATAACAATTTTGTGCCAAGTTTAGCCCATAAAGTCTTCCAAAAGTAACTCAAGAATTTAACATCGCGACTAGAAACAATAGTCCTAGGCATGCCATGCAACCTAACGATTCTCTAAAGAACAAATTCGTAATGTTTGAAGCATCATCGGTTTTATGACAAGCTATAAAATGTGCCATCTTAGAAAATTTATTCACAACAACCAAAATAGAATCTCTCTCCTTCTTAGTCCTAGGCAACCCCAAAATAAAGTCCATAGAAATGTCAATCCAAGTTCTTTTTAAGAATAGCACGCAAAAGTGTTCCCAAAGTTCTATTGACAACTTCAGTTTGTCCATCCGTTTGAGGATGACAAGTAGTAGAAAACAACAATTTTGTGCCAAGTTTAGCCCATAAAGTCTTCCAAAAGTAACTCAAGAATTTAACATCGCGACCAGAAACAATAGTCCTAGGCATGCCATGCAACCTAACGACTTCTCTAAAGAACAAATCCGCAATGTTCGAAGCATCATCGGTTTTATGACAAGCTATAAAATGTGCCATCTTAGAGAATCTATCCACAACAACCAAAATAGAATCCCTCCCCTTCTCAGTCCTAGGCAACCCCTAAATAAAGTCCATAGAAATGTCAATCCAAGTTCTTTTTAAGAATAGCACGCAAAAGTGTTCCCAAAGTTCTATTGACAACTTCAGTTCGTCCATCCGTTTGAGGATGACAAGTAGTAGAAAACAACAATTTTGTGCCAAATTTAGCCCATAAAGTCTTCCAAAAGTAACTCAAGAATTTAACATCGCGACCAGAAACAATAGTCATAGGCATGCCATGCAACCTAACGACTTCTCTAAAGAACAAATCCGCAATGTATGAAGCATCATCGGTTTTATGACAAGCTATAAAATGTGCCATCTTAGAGAATCTATCCACAACAACCAAAATAGAATCCCTCCCCTTCTTAGTCCTAGGCAACCCCAAAATAAAGTCCATAGAAATGTCAATCCAAGTTCTTTTTAAGAATAGCACGCAAAAGTGTTCCCAAAGTTCTATTGACAACTTCAGTTTGTCCATCCGTTTGAGGATAATAAGTAGTAGAAAACAACAATTTTGTGCAAAGTTTAGCTCCTAAAGTCTTCCAAAAGTAACTCAAGAATTTAACATCGCGAACAGAATCAATAGTCCTAGGCATGCCATGCAACCTAACGACTTCTCTAAAGAACAAATCCGCAATGTTTGAAGCATCATCGGTTTTATGACAAGCTATAAAATGTGTCATCTTAGAGAATCTATCCACAACAACAAAAATAGTATCCCTCCACTTCTTAGTCCTAGGCAACCCCAAAGTAAAGTCCATAGAAATGTCAATCCAAGTTCTTTTTAAGAATAGCACGCAAAAGTGTTTCCAAAGTTCTATTGACAATTTCAGTTTGTCCATCCGTTTGAGGATGACAAGTAGTAAAAAATAACAATTTTGTGCCAAGTTTAGCCCATAAAGTCTTCCAAAAGTAACTCAAGAATTTAACATCGCGACTAGAAACAATAGTCCTAGGCATGCCATGCAACCTAACGATTTCTCTAAAAAACAAATTCGTAATGTTTGAAGCATCATCGGTTTTATGACAAGCTATAAAATGTGCCATCTTAGAAAATTTATTCACAACAACCAAAATAGAATCTCTCTCCTTCTTAGTCCTAGGCAACCCCAAAATAAAGTCCATAGAAATGTCAATCCAAGTTCTTTTTAAGAATAGCACGCAAAAGTGTTCCCAAAGTTCTATTGACAACTTCAGTTTGTCCATCCGTTGGAGGATGACAAGTAGTAGAAAAGAACAATTTTGTGCCAAGTTTAGCCCATAAAGTCTTCCAAAAGTAACTCAAGAATTTAACATCGCGACTAGAAACAATAGTCCTAGGCATGCCATGCAACCTAATGATTTCTCTAAAGAACAAATTCGCAATGTTTGAAGCATCATCGATTTTATGACAAGCTATAAAATGTGTCATCTTAGAGAATCTATCCACAACAACAAAAATAGAATCCCTCCCCTTCTTAGTTCTAGGAAACCCCTAAATAAAGTCCATAGAAATGTCAATCCAAGTTCTTTTAAAGAATAGCACGCAAAAGTGTTCCCAAAGTTCTATTGATAACTTCAGTTTGTCCATCCGTTTGAGGATGACAAGTAGTAGAAAACAACAATTTTTGCCAAGTTTAGACCATAAAGTCTTCCAAAAGTAACTCAAGAATTTAACATCGCGAACAGAATCAATAATCCTAGGCATGCCATGCAACCTAACGACTTCTCTAAAGAACAAATCTGCAATGTTTGAAGCATCATCGGTTTTATGACAAGCTACAAAAGGTGCCATCTTAGAGAATCTATCCACAACAAAAAAAATAGAATCCCTCTACTTCTTAGTCCTAGGCAACCCCAAAATAAAGTCCATAGAAATGTCAATCCAAGTTCTTTTTAAGAATAGCACGCAAAAGTGTTCCCAAAGTTCTATTGATAACTTCAGTTTGTCCATCCGTTTGAGGATGACAAGTAGTAGAAAACAACAATTTTGTGCCAAGTTTAGCCCATAAAGTCTTCCAAAAGTAACTCAAGAATTTAACATCGCGAACAGAATCAATAGTCCTAGGCATGCCATGCAACCTAACGACTTCTCTAAAGAACAAATCCGCAATGTTTGAAGCATCATCGGTTTTATGACATGCTATAAAATGTGCCATCTTCGATAATCTATCCACAACAACAAAAATAGAATCCCTCTCTTTCTTAGTCCTAGGCAACCCCAAAATAAAGTCCATAGAAATGTCAATCCAAGTTCTTTTTAAGAATAGCACGCAAAAGTGTTCCAAAAGTTGTATTGACAACTTCAGTTTGTCCATCCGTTTGAGGATGAAATCTAGTAGTAAACAACAATTTTGTGCCAAGTTTAGCCCATAGAGTTTTCCAAAAGTAACTCAAGAATTTAACATCGCGACCAGAAACAATAGTCCTAGGCATGCCATGCAACCTATCGACTTCTTTAAAGAACAAATCCGCCATGTTTGAAGCATCATCGGTTTTAGGACAAGTTATAAAATGTGCCATCTTAGAGAATCTATCCACAACAACCAAAATAGAATCCCTCCCCTTCTTAGTCCTAGGCAACCCCAAAATAAAGTCCATAGAAATGTCAATCCAAGTTCTTTTTAAGAATAGCACGCAAAAGTGTTCCCAAAGTTCTATTGACAACTTCAGTTTGTCCATCCGTTTGAGGATAATAAGTAGTAGAAAACAACAATTTTGTGCAAAGTTTAGCTCATAAAGTGTAAGGCTCGAGAATTATCCGTGTCATCGATGTGAGGGTTGAAGAGGATTATGCATGACATGAAAAATGTGAGTTTGAGTAAGCATGGCCGAGACAAGACCGCACCTGCGGTATTAACATCACCGTACCCGCGGTGTAAAGATAGAAAAAAATGAGTTTTGTGCGAACAGACACCGCACCCGCGGTGATAGCGTGACCGCCCCCGCGGTGTGAGACCGCACACGCGGTTATGTAAGGACCGCACCCGCGGTCATAGTGTTGCAATTTTTGGTGAATTCGCCGTGAGCATAGCGCACCCGCGCTCTTGAGACACCGCACCCGCGGTCTGCATGCGAGATTGCCACCTTTGAATTTCGTATTGACACATGGCATGTGATATATAAACCTTGGCATGACATCTCATTCTTCAGATTTCAGAACTTAGAACCGAGAGAGGATTTGGGAGAAGCTTTCATTCTTTTGATCTTTGCACTTGAGATTTTGCTATTTCCGGTTATCCGATTTTAATTCTGAGGTAAGATTTGTGTTCCTTGCATTGAAGGCTACAAAGTGACGTAAGTTTGATATAATTCCAGCATGATTCAGATTGTGGATGTTGGGGAACTTATGATTTTGTTGCGAATATGTGTTCTTGATATGCTAAGCATCGTAGAAACGTAAACGGATTGAATTACGGATGTCGTATGCTATAGGTTCAATTTTCCAGCATGTATTATGTGAAGATTATGCAGAATTTGGTATACATGTTTGTATTGGATGAGATTATGAGTTATTGAGATTGATTATGATATTGTTATGTTGAGATTGAGTTGGCCGGTATTGAGAAATAAGCCGTTACGCCGTTGAATTGTATTGAAATCAGTTACAGATTTGTACATTGAGTTAGTTGAGATGCTTGTTGATAGAGTGTGTCTACACATTGCCATTTCAGATTATATTGGTTATTGTGAACTCGAGACTTCGACTGCGACACCGACGATTCGACAAGAAAGGTATAATTCATGTGGTCTTGGGATTGCACAACTCGATTCAGATTTGATACGAGTTTCCCTAAATCACATACTAGATAGTTATTACATTGTTTATGTAATGTTTCGTTTATTGATTTATATTCGAGTCTTGAGATAGGAGAGATTGGCAGACTTGCCAAAACTAGACGTTTCGGTGTATCGACGCACAGAAACAGATTTGTTATATGTGTAGACCCTCGATACAGAGTTGACCGAAGTCTAGGAATAAGACGTACCGTTGCCCCGAGTGGCTGGGTAGGTGACAGACCGTCTTATTCACACCGGGATCCCTAGATTAGAAAAGAGTCGAGTCAAGATTTGAATTGTCGAATACAGATTTGTATTCTACTACATGTTTAGATGTATATTCATGTTACTTGATTTATGTTATGCAATTGTACATGATTTATTACATTGCATGCATCCATGTTTTATACTGGGATATGTTCTCACCGGAGTTATCTGGCTGTTGTCGTGTTTGTATGTGTGCATGGCAACAGGTGGGACAGGATCGGGGTCACGAGCTAGATGAGAGATGATGATAGCGTGGAGATCTCGGGCATTGCAGATTACTAGTGTTTTCTTATGGAACTTGTACTACTTATGTTTAGAGTTGTCATTTGAACACTAGAGAATGTTTGTACGAACAGACTTGTATGTACATTACGTTGTTTAATTTCTATCGAGATATGTTATGCTTTAGTTAATACATTTGAATTAAAGTTAAAAGCAAAATTTTGACCCACATTTTCGAACAAAGATCCAATTAAATCCCAAAAGAGTAGAGTTAGAGCCCGGGTCCCCACAACAGGTGGTATCAGAGCAGTAGGTTCTGTAGACTGAGATAGAATAGAATGAGCGGGGTAGATCGAGTCATCTTCCTTGCTTTTGAGATGCTAGCATGATTTATTGCTTTCCCTATTATATGTTGTGTGACACCCCGATCCTCTTTTAAAATAAATACGCAGCGGAAATAAAATTTTCTCTTTAAAATATACGGAAGGAGTTTCAAAATACATTTCATCAAATATCTTTACAAAATAAATACATGATCATTTAAATGACATAACAAAAACAAACATCATTCCTATGATCATGCCAAAATCCTCCTTCCAACGGTGTATGCATATGACCCCCGATCTACAGTCAACGTCCCGAGGCACCACTCTGATCTGCATCACATGAAAATAACTGAAATGAGAATAAATCTCAGCAAGTGGAACTCTTATATAACAATGAACAATAACTCTGTAAAACATCTCTTTGAAATCATAAATACCATCAACTCTGAACTGTAAACTCTGAATATCAATAATATAGCAATAGCATAAAATATGATGGTATTTCTCTTTTGCTCTGGGGATTGATATCAATAGTATCTCTGCTCTGGGGTTGCTCGTATCCCAAATCGATATAAATACCGATAACTCTGAGGGATATAAGCCTCTGGGCGATGATCATCTAATATTGCATGCAATCTCTGACTATGTATTTATCAATCCGAAAACATTTAAACTCTTCTCTGGTTTTAACAATCACTTTGAACTCTATATATCTCTTTGTATTCCCTTTAATCAATAATGAGACATACAATGCCTCCAATACATATAACAATACTTACTATGGATCAAATGAAAGGGAATAACACAATAAACTCTTTGAAACACATACATATAAAATCATGTGAGCAAAAGGAATGAATTTCCACTTACAAACCACAACAAACACCTCAACTTAGCTCTTGATCACCACCTACAACAAATAATCCACAAATAACACCAATATCAACTAAATATCCAAGATTACAAGCTAAATAATCCATAAATCCACATAAACAACCAACCTAAACAACTCTTAATTTACAACCTTAACAGAATCGCACCAAAAACTTACCCAAGCTTCCTAGCACCAAGGAGAACGTCGAACTCAAGTCGAAATTCCAAACAAACGCTTGAATCGAAGATAGGAAGTGAAAGAAATGACCAAAAACCCTTGCAATGGAGAGAAATGCGAAAATGAGAAGGAAAGAAAAAGGAAAAGTGATGGCCAACCACTCCAAAATCGACTAAATATCTCGCCCATACCTTCACCGCGGGTGCGCCAACACAAGGACCGCGGGTGCGCTGAGCTTTCGGCAGTCCACAAAAATCCTGAACCACAGACACCGCGGGTGCGGTACTGCAAGCACCGCGGGTGCGCTACACACCGCGGGTGCGGACACTGCATCACCGCGGGTGCGGTGATGCTACGGCCCTCCAACACAAAAACTGGAACAGTCGACCGCGGGTGCACTCCTTGCACTACCGCGGGTGCACTAAGGTCACGGCCAAGATCACCTCCAATGCAACTAAAATCGATCCGAAACTCTGAAACGAACAACCAACATCAACTAACACCTCAAGACAATAAAACTAACAATACTATAGCCCAAAAATACAACTCTGAACATCTAATCAAATATCCCAAATAACAAACGAAACTTAAATCGTACCGTACACTGGGCTCGGCTATTACAATCTCCCCCCCTTAAGGGAATTCGTCCGCGAAATTGACGTCACGGCACGAACAACTCAGGATACTTCTCTCTCATCTCATCCTCTGGTTCCCACGTAGCCTCCTCTAACAAATGGTTCCTCCAAAGAACTTTGACAATGCCGATCTCTTTGTTCCTCAGAACTCTAACTGTGCGATCCAAATCTGAATCGGAATCTCTTGATATGTCAAATTCGGCGTCAAGTCCAATGGCTCATGGCGTAGAACATGGGAAGGATCTGCAACATACTTCCTGAGCATCGAAACGTGAAACACATTATGAACTCTGTCAAGATCTGGAGGTAGGGCTAATCTGTAGGCTCTGTCACCAACTCTGTCCAAAATCTCGAATGGACCAATAATCTAGGACTCAACTTGCCCTTCTTGCCAAATCTCATCACACCCTTGAGAGGTGCTATCTTCAGAAACACGTGGTCGCCAATCTCGAACTGCAAAGGTCTGCGACGAACATCTGCATAGCTCTTCTGTCTGGACTGGGCAGTCTTCATCCTTTCTCTGATAACAGCAACAACATCAGCAGTCTGCTGGACCAACTCTGGTCCCAACATCTTCCTCTCACCAACCTCGTCCCAATACAAGGGAGACCTGCACTTCCTGCCATAAAGTGCCTCATACGGTGCCATGCCAATCGTCGCCTGGTAGCTATTATTATAAGTGAACTCAGCCAAAGGCAACAAAGAATCCCAGCTACCTGGAAAGTCTATAGTACACGCTCTGAGCATATCCTCAAGAATCTGAATGACTCTCTCTGACTGACCATCACTCTGAGGATGATAGGCTGTACTGAACGCTAATCGCGAACCCATAGCTCTGTGCAAACTCTTCCAAAACTCTGAAGTAAATCTGGGGTCACGATCAGACACGATCGACACAGGAACACCATGAAGTCTGACAATCTCTGCTATGTAGTCCTCGGCATACTGGTTCATCGAATACGTCGTCTTGACTGGAAGAAAGTGCGCTGACTTAGTCAATCTATCAACGATAACCCAAATAGAATTGAAACCTCTCCGCACTCTGGGAAGACCAGTCACGAAATCCATCGTAATATGCTCCCACTTCCACTGAGGAATCGGCAACGACAACAATGTCCCAGCAGGTCTCTGGTGCTCAATCTTCACCTGCTGACAAGTAAGGCACTGAGAAATGAACACGGCAACATCCTTCTTCATACCTGGCCACCAGTAGAGTCGACGAAGATCCTGATACATCTTCGTACTGCCTGGATGAATCGAATACGGCGCGGTATGAGCCTCTGTCAGAATATCTCTACGAATATCGTCGCCAGAAGGAACACAAATACGACCTCTGAAAGTCACCAAACCATCACCATTCAAAGCAAACTCTGAATTACCTCTAATCTCTGCTCTATCTCTCAACTCTGTCAACTGAACATCAGTCGACTGCTCTCTACGAATCCTGTCCGTCAATGAAGATCGAATAACTAACGCTGAAAGACGAGCAATGGTGCCTGGAATCACCAGATCAATATCCTCTCTCTGCAAATCCATCAGTAACGGTCTCTGAATCAAAGAACTCAATGAAACACTCGACTTGCGGCTTAAAGCATCAGCCACAACATTCGCCTTCCCTGGGTGATAACTGATAGTTACATCGTAATCCTTGACAAGCTCTAACCACCTCCTCTGCCGCATATTGAGCTCTTTCTGCGAGAACAGATACTTCAAACTCTTGTGGTCTGTGAAGATCTCACACTTTTCGCCATACAGATAATGTCTCCAAATCTTAGGGCGAAAACCACAGCTGCTAGCTCCAAATCGTGCGTCGGATAATTCTTCTCATAATCCTTCAACTGGCGAGAAGCATAGGCAATGACCTTACCTCTCTGCATCAACACTGCACCGAGACCCTTCTTCGACGCATCGGTAAAGACCACAAAATCCTCTGAACCACTGGGCAATGCGAGAATAGGAGCTGACGTCAATCTATCCTTCAACTCCTGAAATGCGCTCTGGCAATCTATAGACCACTCGAACTTCACAGTCTTCCTTGTCAGATTGGACAATGGCAGGGCAATCTTGGAAAAATCCGAAATAAAACGACGATAATAACCCGCCAAACCAAGGAAACTGCGTACCTCTGAAACAGTCGTAGGAATAGGCCACTTCTGAATCGCCTCTATCTTCATCGGATCAACAGCAATGCCATCCCCTCGAAACGACATGGCCTAGAAAAGAAATCTGATCCAGCCAAAACTCACACTTCTTCAACTTAGCAAACAACCTCCGCTCTCTCAGCAACTGGAGAACAACTCTGAGATGCTCTGAATGAAGCTCTCTGGTCTTGGAATAGATCAATATATCGTCGATAAAGACAATGACGAAGCTATCCAAATACGGCTTGAACACACGGTTCATCAGGTCCATGAAAACAGAAGGGGCATTGGTCAAACCAAAAGACATTACGAGAAACTCATAGTGACCATACCTGGTCCTGAAAGCCGTCTTAGGGATATCAGACTCCCTAACCTTCAACTGATAGTAGCCAGACCGAAGATCAATCTTCGAGAAAACAGTGGCACCCTGGAGTTGGTCAAATAGATCGTCAATCCGTGGCAACGGATACTTGTTCTTGATCGTCACTTTGTTGAGCTCTCTGTAATCGATACACAGACGCAAAGACCCGTCCTTCTTCTTAACAAATAGAACCGGAGCTCCCCAAGGCGAAGAACTCGGACGAATGAAACCCTTATCTAGAAGATCCTGCAACTGCGTCTTCAACTCTTTCATCTCGGTAGGAGCCATCCTATACGGAGCCTTAGAAATAGGAACCGTACCTGGAGCAAGATCAATAACAACTCTACATCTCTATCCGGCGGCAAACCCGGAACATCATCCTCAAACACATCCGCAAACTCCCTCACCACATCAATATCATCAATATTCAACTTAATCAGTCTATCCATATCCACAACAGATGCTAGAAAAACATCACAACCTCTACACAATAGCCTCTCAGCACCAAGACACGAAATAAAAGGAAGGACCAGCGAAGTACCTGAGCTGGCGAGAACTCCTCCCTGGTCATCATCTGCAAAAGTCACCGACTTAGCAACGCAATCAATAACAGCACGATAGGTCGACAGCCAATCCATTCCAAGAATAACATCAAAGGCAACCATCGGGATCACAATCAAATCAGCAAAGACCTCTCGATCAACAAAACGAACGGGGCACGCATACACTATGGAAGTCGGGCACAACAACATCTAAC